>NC_134830.1:33235736-33502970 GCF_004210375.1 Tachypleus tridentatus
AAACACTTAATATAAAACATATATAAGTTTATGTTCATTACGAATTCACAACACCTTAATGGTATCTAAACACAGCGTAACACAAGGGTGTGTTTCTAACCCAATAGCAGTTGATTTACTTCATTTGTTCCGTGAGTGTATAATAATAATATCCGTACAGTACGGACCGTACTTAGCTGTAATGAATGAACCTACTTGTGAAAAGGAAGGAAAACATCTACATGTAAATATTAAAAACTGACAAAGTAGCTCAAATCTCGGTACTAATACCGCTTTAAAAATAAGATTATATAGAATGAAAATAAATACAGATGTTTATATTTATGCAAAAACTGCTCGTTTGGGTTGAGAAAATATTTTACATAGAAGAGCGAACAACGTTTCGACCTTCTTCGGTCATCGTCAGGTTCACAAATATTTTCTCAACCCAAACGAGCCGTTTTTACATAAATATTTCTCTACAAGTGGGTTTTCTCGACATCACAGATCTTTATATTGTTATTATCAACAACGTAAATAAATAAAACTACAACATTAACACTAATAACGAATCTTCTAGATCACTCTTCAGCTTATAAAGTAAGACACTTTTTTTATTAAGACCTACGTACAAAGAACAAAATTTCTCGTGGTTTTTTACCTTAGAGGTCTGTATATTTTTCAAACTCCTATGTATTAAACTATTTCCACATTTAATGTGGTTTTAAATTATTGATAAGTAATTTTTATCTAATAATCTCTTTTTTTTCTATTTTTACAAAAACATCAAAATGAAAATATCTCTATAATATCTATTGCAATATGTGATATTTCACCATATTACACCTGTTAGTATTTTTAGTAACTAGTAGGAGATTAAATGCATTTTTAACACGTGGTTTATATCAGTTTATTCCTGTACCCAATCGTTCTATTTCTCCTACAGATATTTATTTGCAAAATGTAAGGTAATACATAAACAATTACATGAATTACAACATAATCTAGGCCCAGCATGGCCAGGTGGTAAAGGCACTTCCGATTCAAATCTGCGACCCTCAGAGTACGGGTCGAACGTCTTAACCCGCCTGGCCATGCCAGGCCTTTAAGTGATGCCAAGTAAAGATGAAATGCCAAAATTACAATATGTGGTTCGTTCAGACTGTTTGAACTTATGCGCGAATTTTCTTTTATATATTTCTGCGGGATATTGATAAAACGTGCCTATATAAGAACAAACACTTGACTTAAAAACCTTCACATAAATCTGCTGTTTATTTGTCGTAATTCGAGACAAAAAATTAATGTACTCATTTATACATTTTCTTCTCTGAATTACTTTTAAGGCTCTGCATGGCCAGGTGGGTTAAAGTGTTCGACTGATAATCCGAGGGTCGCGGGTTCGAATCCCCATCACACCAAACATTCTCGCCCTTTCAACCGTGGTGTCGTTATAATGTGACGGTCAATCTCACTATGCTAAATTAGGGACGGCTAGTGCAGACAGCCCTCTTGTGGCTTTGGGCGAAATGCAAAAGAACATAATCTAGTTTATGGTAAAAATTTTCTCCAATATATATAGAAAGAGAATTGTATTCACTCAATCAATTACGTTTTTTTACATTCTGTTAGATATTTTATTAGAATATTTGCTAACTGGTTGTTTTTAAACCTCATGTTGTTGTAAGATGGAATTAGGAATCGTTAACAAATGCCACACGTAATAGTTACCTCAATGTATTGTTACGTATTACGATTTATCTCGGACGAGTCTCCAATTTATTATGTTAAGTATGTTAGTGTATTACGATTTCAAATATCCGGAAATTTTAATTTAGAAAGTTAATTAAATGTTGTTATGTATTAAATTTAAGATATTTTGCCAATAAGACTGATATACACAATCTTAGCACAAACATAATATACAAACAACAATACAATTTATAATAACAATGATTACAAATAATGATTTATATACAAGAGTTTTACAAACAATAGTGAGCCCTCTATCTGGTCTAGAACTAAATATTTTATCGACGGTTCAGGTCAACGATGAGATAATTAATTCTGAGTTGATATTGTTGCACTTTGCTTAAGCTAGCTAGCTGTCTATTCTTTGCTGGCCTCACACCGCTTACAAGTTGAATTTTTACCGACAAAGAAATTCAATGTTCTCGTAGAAATAATAACGTCTTAAGTTACTTCACTGACGTTGAACGATTTGTAATGTTCGAAATCTATAAACGTTTCTGATCAAATTCTGTAGTTTTCCGATCAGTAACCGTTGATCATAATTATAGTTTCCGAGACCTATAGTACAGCGACTGTAGCCGACTAACAATATTTTCTGTCTCTTGGCGCGTCTATTTATAAACTTTTTTTCAAGAAAACATTCTCGAAAGTTCACTTGGCAACAACACTGTCAATCAGTAGTATTACATAAACATCATGTATGTTATTAATTCTCCACAAATATGGAGAACAGGAGGGACGTTTCGCAATACGCATATTAAACTGGAAGAAATATAGGTAGTAAAATAAATACGTTGTTGTACCAACAAATAAAGAAACATTTGCAATTTTTTCACCCAGATGACGTCTTTAGAAATTAAGAATAATTTACAGACATCCTATATTTGTTTATAATTAAGCACAAAGCTACACAATGTGCAATCTGTGCTCTGCCCAACGCGGGTATCGAAACCCGATTTCTAGCGGCGTGAGTCTGCAGACATAGGACTAGCATACAAACATCGTACGTCATAGTCACCTCAGTGTTGTAACAATACTAGGAATATTCCCCAGTTTCAAACTCACTTCTCTTCACACCTAGATTACTTTCGTTTAAGATATATTGGATATTTTCAGCCGTTAAGTGATAAACCACACTATTGTACGTGTAACAAAGATAGATGAAAAAGATAGAAAAAATGAAAAAAAAAAGACAGGAAGAGAGAAACTGTAGACATAATAACAGGGGGTATACAAAGCGGCGACATGACAAGGAAACCATCATAAAAGTTTCACCCTAAATTTGCTGCTTGATTTAGTCTTTTTTTAATCTGGTACTTTTCCTTGCCTAAGAAAAACATTTAAGGAGGTCAATGTTAAAAAACATCACTTTTTTTAAAATTTAACCGAAGGTAAAAATTCATATACATATTTCTGCTTCGTTGATTTTCCCATATGTTGTTTTTTCGTCCTAACATTCCTTTTATTGCTATGATTCTCTAGAGAAATAGTGAATGTTTCTCTCCTTCCAACGCTTAAGTTTCTATTGTTTTTAATATAATTTTGAAACTTTTACTTAGTTGGAAAGTAATTTTTAATTTTATTATGGGCGTTGACTGGGTTAAGTTTAGAAATTGAAACTTGCTTTAAAACGGTTTCCCCCAAGCTGAATATTTCACTCGACGTGAAAAATTGTCATGACATACAAACAACAGGTATACCAGAGTGTATTCAATCATGGATTGTCAGTTGTTACGATTAGTGCTTTCAACTGACAGGCACCCCCACTAGTACAGCGGTATGTCTCCGGATTTACAACGCTAAAATCAGATTCAGCAGATAGCCTTTGTGGCTTTGCTAAAAGAAAACACAAACACTCAACTGACAGGTCTGCTTCACCAAGAGAAAATCACCATCACATGAATTTCTCTTTTAATATCCTAAACTAACTATCAGACGTGTACAGCCCCAGACGTAAAAGTGAGCTTTTCCATATTCTAATGTTATATATGTGTATATGTTACTGAAAGATACTGTATGAGATTTATTTGGCCTTTATTTCTGATGCGTGTATGTGTGTGTGTTTTGTTGTAGTAAATCCACATCGGGCTGTCCCTGATGAAGACTGGTCTGTGTAAAGTTTACTGTTAAATACCAGCTTAATAGTCGATTTTCTGTTTGTTTAGCGCAAAGCTATACAGCACAATATCAACTTTTCATCCAACATGGAAAAATCGAACCCCGAATTTTGACGTAATAAGTCCATTAAACTTACAGCTAACCCACTGAAGCGACTTATCCGTCTTCAGCACTAGTATGGTTCGTCATTAATAAAAAGGTCATATAGCAACCTTTTATTATGTGTGTTTTCACTATTACATTCTTTATCGTTTTATATTTATCAGTGTTTCTAAAACAAAGAACTGGAAAAAAGTAGAAGTGTAGTAATAAAAACAACTAATAAACCAATATATAGTAAATTATTCCAGGGTCTGCATAGTCGGGTGGCTAGTGCACCCGACCATAAGTCTGAGGATGACAGGACTGAATCCCTATCCCACAAAACGAGCTCGTGCTTTAAGCCATGAGAGCTTTATAATGTTACGATTAATCCCACTATTCTTTGGTAAAATAGTAGCTAAAGAATGGTGATGATGAATTAGCTGCCTTCCATATCTTAAGCAAAAAGTATAACATTAAAAAGAAAAACGTATTTGTTTGAATTTTGCGCAAAGCCACACGAGAACTATCTACGCTAGCCATCCATAATTTAGCAGTGTAAGAGGAGAGAAAAGGCAGCTAGTCATCACCACCCACTGCCTACTCTTTGGTTAACTCTTTTACCAACGAATAGTAGGATTGGCCGCCACTTTATAACGCTCCCACGGCTGAAAGGGCGAGCATGTTTGGTGCGACGGGGATTCGAACCCGCGACCCTAAGATTACGAGTCAAGCGCCTTAACCACCTGGTCATGCCGGGCAAAGTTATTTGTAAAGATGGGTTTGTACATATCTGTCATCAAAAAGGTTGTAAATATATGAAATCTGTTTTCTGTTTTTTTTAGGGGCGAAAGGATTAATGTGATAAAAATTGGTAATATGGTTTTATTTTTCTAAAATGAATTAAGAATTGAAACTGGTACGTGCTGCCATCTAGTGGTAGTTAATGTCCCTTATTACTGAATAAAATTGTTTTAGAAGTTTAATATTTTAACTCTCGTACCTTTAGTTTACTTACCATTTAATACGAAAAGGTATTATCTATCGATTAGTTCAAAATGGCTATATTTATATTTACTTTATATTAATTAAGTGTTTTGCAGCTCCATACATTTTAGACATATAGACCTTAACCTCTTCTTCACTCAATTTTCGATATTATAATTCTTAAACATATAACTTCAGCCCTTACAGTCACATATTTTGAAAACAAAACACATGCTACTTAATATAAATGTGTCCTAATATTCTGTTATAAAATTTAGTTCTTCCTGTTAAAAGGAAACAAAAAACAAACACCCTCAAACCAGATGCCTAATAACATATACTTTCAAACCAGACTATCTTTCAAACAAACTCCACCTAACTGTGAAACAAACCACAAAACTAGTTCTAACCACAGAATAATCTTCACGTAGTTTTGTCTAATATTTAAATTTGACGTGAATATAAATGAGGTGTATTCAAAGCTGTCATGTGACTTGATAACCGACTTTTATATGTGAATGAGGCATGGCCAGGTGGTTAAGGCACTCGACTAGCAATCTGAGGGTCGCGGATTCGAATCCCCGTCACACCAAACTTGTCCGCCTTTTCAGCCGTGAGGGCGTTGTAGTATGACTATAAATCCCATTATTCATTGGTAAAAGAGTAGCCCAAGAGTTGACGGTGGGTAGTGATGTCTAGCTGCCTTCCCTTTAGTCTTACACTGCAAAGTTAGGGACTGGTGGCGTTGATAGCCCTCGTGTAGCTTTGCTCGAAATTCAGAACAAACCAATAAACAATAACGTTACTAGAGATTAATTATATTTTTAATAATCTATTCAGAATGATCCATCAATGATAATATCCTAGCAATGATAACATTAAAATATTTTTAATATTAACGTATCATCATTACTCCAACTGCTCATTGCCTAACATGACCTGGCTGTTAAGGCACTCGATTCCTAATCTGTGGGTCCCGAGTTCGATTCCCTTCATCGAATATGCTCGCACTTTCAGTGTTGGGAAAATCAGAAGTGATAGCCAACCCAATTACTGGTGTGTAAGAGAGCAACTCCAAATCTGGCGGTCAGTAATGTTGACTAGCAGCCTTTCCTCTAATCTATCATTTCTATATTAAGGGTGGCTAGCTTAGATAGCTCTTAATTAGCCATCGCGAAATACAATAAACAAACAAATATAACTTTGTTACAAAGTGTTTACAGTAAGCTTGTTTATTCTGCAATATTGAATATGTTACAAGTATTTCATTTTGTAATTATTGTGACGGTTTAGCAGTAAGTTATTGTTTGTGATAAGTGCCGATTAATGATAAACGTTTTTAGCGTTGAAATACAGCTAATACTTCCATATGATAAATATTTTATATCGAACGCAACTCAGCGGTGAGTTCGAGAGCTCACATCGCTAAAAACCGGGTTTCGATACCCCTTGTGAGCACAGCACAAAAAGCCTATCTTGTGGCTTTGTACCCAACACCAAACTGAACCACTATGTAACATTTACAGCTATAAATAATCCTCGATATGCATTTCAGAACTGTGTTTTCTAGAGGTAATAAAAGAATGCGAGATAATGCCGTTTCGACATCTGTTGTAACATTAACCACAAAACGTTATGTAGTTAATCTGGAATTATTACTTTTTATTAGTGTTTTAACTTTATTAGAACGTCATACGTTTCAGTTCCTCTGGGTTTTTCTCCTATGTATCTAAAATAATTCATGTTGAGATACTAGATTGAAATGCTTATAAATATCGTTTAGAAGCTGTAAAAACAAGACATTATGAAGAAATATACAATAATATATTCATTATACAATCTCTTCCATTTTAACTGTTGTAATGATTTTGAGAAAACTCAATTTTTTGTGCCGTATATGTTGAAAAAAATACACATTTGTGGAAAGGCTGGTTTTGTTTCCATTTCTTGAAATGTCCTAGTCATTACCTGTAATACATAGATTTCGTTAAACGGTAACCATAATGCGCCGTGCTTACCGTCCTCTCAGCCAATATATCTCTACAAATCACTACATGTATTCTACAGATCCCATGGCATGGCCAGGTGGTTAAGGCACTTGACTCGTAATCCGAGGGTCGCAAATTCGAGCCCCCGTCACACAAACATGCTCGCCCTTTCAGCCGTGAGGGCGTTATAATGTGACGATCAATACCACTGTTCGTTGGTAAAAGAGTAGCCCAAGAGTTAGCGGTGAGTGGTGATGACTAACTGCCTTCCCTCGAGACTTACACTGCTAGATTAGGGATGGCTAGCGCAGATAGCCCTCGCGTAGCCTTCCGCGAAATAAAAAAAAAATAACACTCCATTAATCTTGAAATAACTAGTTTGTTTAGAGCACAAAGCTACACAAAGAATTATCTGAGCTGCGGCGAACCCTGAATTCTTGTATTATAGATCCTTAAGTTTACCACTAAGCCACTGGTTCTCTCCGTGTAACAGTAATTTACAAATTAGTTCTTCAGTTTGACATTTTCATTTGTTATAGACAGAACTGTATTGAACTCCTGGAAAACTGTTATAAATTCGGTACTCAAATATTTAACGTCTACAGTGGTATGAAACACTGTGGAGGAATACAACATGTAAATAATTTATTATTGTTGTTATCTATAGCACTCTGAAGTGTTTTCACAGGCTTTTCTGGATTACATTCCTCGAAATTTCTTTGGGAGGGGAACCTGTCGAAACGATAAATACTTTCTGTATTTCCGTATATCATTATCATTTTATTTGTTTTGTTGATTATTTGTGTCATAGACTGGGTGACTGGTAACTCTTTGTACACTGGCTTTTGGCCCGGCATGACCAAGCGTGTTAAGGCATGCGACTCGTAATCTGAGGATCGCGGGTTTGTACCCCGTCGCGCCAAACATGCTCGCCCTTTCAGCCGTGGGGCGTTATAATGTTACGTCAATCCCACTATGCGTTGGTAAAAGAGTAGCCAATTTATTTCACCAATTACGAATAGCTTCAGAATGTAAGACGATTAGAAATCTGATAAGTAACACTGACACCTTCGTATCAATAAAAACCAGTATAATAAAGTAGTGGGGTGATGGAACAGAGCAGTCATCCTGAGGGTTATCTTCGCTGAATTGATAATGATAGTACTTTTAAGTGACAGGATTTCTGAGTAAACATTAAGAACGTCGACGTTCTCTGCTCAATATATTCATTGGTCAAAGTTTCTAGCTCGTAACAGAGCTGCCGAGAAACATCTGAAAGCTGCTTTACGTAAAGTAACCAGTTATCGTAGTGACATACGCATATTGAAAATGCATGAACAAACAAACTGTTTAACTGTATACAAAACTAAAAGAATCTACTCTTATAGCAGAAATAGTTCATTTTTTTTATCGAATGCACAGACTGTTTGTAAGCAATAGTTCGTAAAAGAAACACATTCACATACACGCCAAAAACATGATATTTTTGTTATAAAATATATACTTGTTATTTATATCTCTCCTTAAGCTGAGAAGCAAACCTTATTCAACACCATTCACTGTCTATAGTCTATTTTAGAATAACAGGCTTACCAAACGGCACGATTATTAATTTTTATGTTCTTTTTCACATAGTGGATCATGTTGTTCGGTACAGCTAGTTAAGTATGTGTTACATAGATCAACGTGAACTTCCTTTACAGAAAAAGGTATCATATCCAACGTTTTGCAAAAACAAACAGTTATATATATATATATATAACTCTTGAGTTACTCTTTACCAACGAATAGTGTGATTCACCATCACACTATAATGCTAACACAGCTTCAAAGACTATGAGGTTCAGAGATGAGATTCAAACCCATCATCCACAGTTTGCGAGCTAAGTGACTTAATCACCTGCCTATGTCATGATCAGTTTGTATAAGTTACATCGTTTCATTCAGAAGAACATATTTTCATATTTTAAAGATATTTTTAACTTTGTGTTACTTCTTTTCTGAAAAATTCTTACGGCTTTAAAGCTTCTGGTTCACTTTAGAATTATACACTTCTCTTTAAATCAATGAGCTTTACAGAATGTATTAGCAAATATTTGAGTTTTTTAACCAACATTTTGTGTAAAAGAATCAAAGGGTATTGAATTCAAATTAACTTTATCAATATAATGATTAATACAGAACTAACCCGACGTTCTATGACATATTGGTTCTGTGATATAATCAGTGGAATATAAGGATTGTAGCTTAGAAAATGACTTGCGAATCATTTAGAAAGTTAAAATTTTTATTTAATTTAAATATAAACGTTATTGATAATGATTTGAAATTAAGACAGGGGGACAGAAACAGCGAGTTCGAATTGTAATTGGAACATTTTAAGGTGCATGTTGGTTATGGACGACAAGACAGAAGGAAATAACAGCATTAGAAAGCCAAGGCAAGCAAGTCAAATCATTTCAGACAACTACAAGCAGATTAAAATCTCGTACTGTAGTCGACAGTAAATTTTGATAAACATATGCTTTGGATAATATTGTAACATCTGAATACTTAGAGTAGTTCGAAAGTGTTTGTTTGTTTAGTGTTAAAAATTCAACTTTCTATCATCTCGTCCAAAAATAAGCTGAACCTAGGTGTTAAAACACCACTGAATCTCAACTTCCCTTCATCTTGTCCAAAAATAAGCTGAACCTAGGTGTCAAAATACCACTGAGTCTCAACCTCCCTTCATCTTGTCCAAAAATAAGCTGAACCTAAGTGTCAAAATACCACTGAGTCTCAAATTCCTTTCATCTTGTCCAAAAATTAACAGAACACAGGCCTATTGAATTCAAAACTGAAGTTTAAAATTTAATAGGCCTGTGAAGTAATCTTTCTTGCATGGTGAGAAATGTGTTAGCGGAGTCACTGAAATGTGCCTTAACACCTGTAATTAAAAAAAGGCGTATTAGGTGTGATGGTCAAAATGGTTACTTTACGTCAGCTTCTCTTATGGTGAACCGATTTTATGGAGATTAGTGCAAAATATTTACTTTTATTCTGGTGCATTGTGTTAATTAAATGTGTAATAGAGTAAATGTTACAATCAACGACAACGACAGTTGGGCTCATTCCGGTTACTCAGAAATGTTTTGATCAAAGATCATAGATCATTATGAAACATTAGGCAACTTCGGTTTGCAAAGTCATTGAAATTTGAAAACAAATAAGAATATTTATAATATTTTGCATTAAAACTTCACTTTTAATTAAAGCTAAATTTTGTCATTCAATTCACAATATCCTGTAGTTCTCTAGAAATAGCTGTAACTCTCATTACTTATGATACATTTCCAAACTTTACGAGCCATTCAGATTACCAATTCACAATATCCTGTAGTCCTCTAGAAATAGCTGTAACTCTCATTACTTATGATGCATTTCCAAGCCTGATGAGCCATTCAGATTACCAATTCACAATATCCTGTAGTCCTCTAGAAATAGCTGTAACTCTCATTACTTATGATGCATTTCCAAACTTGACGAGCCATTCAGATTACCAATTCACAATATCCTGTAGTCCTCTAGAAATAGCTGTAACTCTCATTACTTATGATGCATTTCCAAACCTGATGAGCCATTCAGATTACCAATTCACAATATCCTGTAGTCCTCTAGAAATAGCTGTAACTCTCATTACTTATGATACATTTTCAAACTTGACGAGCCATTCAGATTACCAATTCACAATATCCTGTAGTCCTCTAGAAATAGCTGTAACTCTCATTACTTATGATACATTTCCAAACTTGACGAGCCATTCAGATTACCAATTGTTATTTCTACTATAATGTACTGCTTTTTTCGTATATTCAAGCTTTCGCCTTGGTTTTAAGCAAGAGTTCGCATGCCTTGATAATGCGCTTCAGTAATTCTACATTAAACAAACCATCGAATTATTTTGACACCCAGTTAGAGTACGATAAAGGGAGGGTTATTTTGACACCCAGTTGGAGTACGATGAAGGGAGGGTAGAAAAGATGTTACTGTAAGAAAAATAATCGTAATCCAATAGAATTTCGAAACGTGATTTTAATAGATATCGAAACATTTTTAAATATGTAGTATTGGCGCAATAAGACATCATTGAAAGTTTTATTCAATGGTGTTTTATTTGTGGAATAAAAAATAGAGAACTCGAGCATCATTCAGAACGTGGCATTTGTAAAAAAGACGCTGATACATTTTATTTGTTTGTTTGTTTTGAATTTCGCGCAAAGCTACACGAAGGCTATCTGCGCTACCAGTCACTAATTTAGCAGCTAGTCATCACCACCCATGGCCAACTCCTGGGTTACTTTTTTTTTCCAACGAATAGTGGGATTGACCATCACGGCTGAAAGGGCGAGCATGTTTGGTGTAACGAGAATTTAAACCCGCGACTATCAGATCGCCCTGATGCATTTTAATGAGTACAAGTATAACAAAACATGATTAATCAACGTTAAAATTCGGGATTCGATTTCTGTAGTAACCCATTATTCAACTACAAATAAATAACAGTATTCATCACTCTGGTTTCTCGGTAGTACAGTGGCCCGGCATGGCCAAGCGCGTAAGGCGCGTGACTCGTAATCCGAGGGTCGCGGGTTCGCGCCCGCGTCGCACTAAACATGCTCGCCCTCCCAGCCGTGGAGGCGTTATAATGTTACGGCCAATCCCACTTTTCGTTGATAAAAGAGTAGCCCAAGAGTTGGCGGTGGGTGGTGATGACTAGCTGCCTTCCCTCTAGTCTTACACTGCTAAATTAGGGACGGCTAGCACAGATAGCCGTCGAGTAGCTTTGTGCGAAATTCCAAAACAAACAAACAAACAATAGTACAGTGGTAAGTCTACGGATTTATAACGCAAAAATCAGCGGTTCGATTTCCCTCGGTGGATACAACAGATATCCCGACGTGGCTTTGCTGTAAGAAAACATAGACACACACTCGTTATTGTGGTGTTGGTAAAAACAAACAAGAGGAGCAAGAATACCTTTCAAAACGAGGTATTAAATATTTTATTTTTGTATAGAATTGGTACTGGCTCTTATTTACAATATGGAAGTCAAATTCTCAGAGCGTTATGACTTGTCGCTTGACGATAATAAAGTCATGAATTTTATTCAAAAGATATTGTTAAATAAAGCTGGTTGAAAGGTTCTCTTTAATACCACTAGGGATTAAAGTTCACTTGAAGCCTCTCAAGAGAAACTTTCGTCAACCGTTACTAGTCAACTTCCATACAATTCGTCAATAATCTTGCTTATCCGAGTGTCATCCCTGACTCCACATTATTTTGACTTTTGTTGAAATCGCTCAATTTCTAAATTAACTGTGACATCATGATTGAATAGAGTAGATAAAAAATTCTGTTTCTTACACCAGTAATGATTTGTGTTTAAACTTACACAGACTTTTATTCGAAGAAAAGCTCGTATTTACACAACAAATAAAGCCCATTCGCAGGATGATTCGAAGGGGTTTAATTTAAGAGAACAAAAGCCAACATATCCTGTGCGAAGCACAAATCAGCACATAAAACATACTAATGGGGGCTCTAAAAGCATGCCCCCAGAGAATTGTATGGGATACGTTTGACTCGTTTTACTAAATTATTCTAAAACAAATGTGACTGTGTTGCTGTTTGTTTATTGTCGAAATTTATCGCCAACAAGTCACAGATATCTACCGTAAAGAATCTGGTCTAGAAAATCTGACAGTAGCAATACGGCTTTAGCTTTGCAATTACGTGTGACTATTTCGAACCAAAACATACTAATATTTAATCAGAAGAATGTACATTATGTAGAAAGCACGAAATCCTATAAACAGCTGAGTAATAACGATATAAACAGAATTGTTTTGCATCACACAAATAGGGAGTTTGGCTGAACACCTTTAGTACTTGTACAAATATATACAAACGTGGTATGTTTGTGTATAAAGTGTAAAATACAGGCATCTGCATGTGCTTATTTTAAATGTAGGCACCGCCCGTGCGCTTAGTTTTAAAACACAGGTACCATCGTGTGATTAATTCTGAAATACAAGTATTCCTCTTATGTTTAAAATATAAGTACCCCTCGTATGATCAGTTTTGAAACACAGGTACCATCGTGTGATTAATTCTGAAATACAAGTATTCCTCTTATGTTTAAAATATAAGTACCCCTCGTGTGATCAGTTTTGAAACACAGGTACTATCGTGCGATTAATTCTGAAATGCAAGTATTCCTCTTATGTTTAAAATATAAGTACCCCTCGTGTGATCAGTTTTGAAACACAGGTACCATCGTGTGATTAATTCTGAAATACAAGTATTCCTCTTATGTTTAAAATATAAGTACCCCTCATGTGATCAGATTTGAAACACGGGTACTATCGTGCGATTAATTCTGAAATACAAGTATTCCTCTTATGTTTAAAATATAAGTACCCCTCGTATGATCAGTTTTGAAATACAGACACATCTTTGTGCTTTGTTTTAAAATAACACAAGATTTTAAGGCCTACGTGAAATATCACGTTGATTAATCATGAGTAAACTTAAAATATTAGCAGATTATAAATTATAGAACTATTTTTATTTCAATGAGTTGTTGCTTACTTGACGATACAATAAGAAGTCCTAGACATTAAGCAAAAAGTAGTTCGGGTTGGTTTGTTTTGAATTTCGCGCAAAGCTACACGAGGGCTATCTGCGCTAGTCGGCCCTAACTTAGCAAATGTAAGATTAGAGGGAAGGCAGCTAATCATCACCACCCACCGCCAGCTCTTGGGCTGAAAGGGCGGGCAAGTTTGGTGTGACGAGTTTTCGAACCTGCAATCCTCAAATTGCGAGTCAAATGCCTTAAACACCTGGTCATGCCAAACTAGCAAACGTGTTAAATCAATGTATGTCAAATTAAATCGTATTTAGTTTCATCAGAGAGATTTAATATTTCTTATCTGGTCGCAGCGATTTGAACCAATTCAAACATTATTACCAACACATATAATACTCCACTAACTTCTACTATTATATGGTGGTACTATCCCACACTCTTTATCATATGTTTTGGTTAAAAATACGTCTAGAAACAGCTATAATGTTAAATAGGACGAGATGTATTTCTAAAATACAGAATGAATTACTAAAACTAACTCCTAAATATAATAAGTATTAATTTTTCAAGGAGTGGCATAACCATCAAGATATGTCGAAATGACATGTGATGCAGCGTAAATTTTGCTTCCACATCCACTCACCAATATGTGCAATATAATATCCCCTTCTTTACCAATATGTGCAATATAATATCCCCTTCTTCACCAATATGTGCAATATAATATCCCCTTCTTCACCAATATGTGCAATATAATATCCCCTTCTACACCAATATGTGCAATATAATATCCCCTTCTTCACCAATATGTGCAATATAATATCCCCTTCTTCAACTTAACCAAGTCATGATAGCCCCTCACTTGTGAGAGGAATGTTAATCAAACTAGTGACGAAACATTCATTTGAACTTGACAACAGTGCCAGTTTTTTTTGCGAAGTGCTCATGTACTGAAACAAATTACATAATGCTAAAGTATTTTTTTCAACGTTATAGTAATGCTATATTTACTACGTAGGTAAGATTCGACACAACACACGCATAATAATATTATTTTAAGTTTATGAAGCTAAATGTGAAGACTTCTAAACTTTAAAGAACTTTTCAAAATTGCTTAAAGATTTTTTTTATATATTTCACAAAAAATGCACTGACACGACCATGCTATGTTTATTTCTTTTTTAGTCAAACACGTTAGTTTTAATGAACTGAATGGCCTACCTGTGTTCCTTTGGCTTATGATATGAAACTAGTTAAAACAATGGCCGACAATACTCTAATATCCAATCACCTGCTACGTTACGATGTATATCGTGAGGTCAGGTATTCGTCCCCCCCCCCTAGGTGGGCGAGGCTAAGTGCACGTGCTAATGATTGTTTGCATAAATTATCATAAATAAGAAAACTAAGAGAATGAGTAAAGAGTCAACACGACTGTTGCCGCCTTCTTTCAACCCAGGCGATTTAAGCGGTTTCTTTCTGTACGTTATTTACATACGTAAGCGTAAAAGAGACGCAGAGAAGCTTTAGGATATTTAAATATTTAAAACAGAACTTCATTCCGCGAACAATGAATGCAAAAATAAAGGTGATAACAATTTAAATTAAAGAGTGGTGTTTACAGTATCTCAGAATAATGAAAATTATGATTAAATAAAATTGTTTAACCAAATGTTTCTTACTTTTAATTATTATTTAATGAAATCTCTACTAAAAGGATTTACAGTAAGAAAAAACTCTAACGACTTGATTATTTTCCCCATATATGTTAATTAGATATGCCAATTTCACGTATTAAAAATACGTTTTTCCGACATCGTTTACAAATTCACGGATAATGGTGGCTCGGCAATAAACTTGCGGGGTTATAAGACTAAAGTTCGGGATTCGATACCAACGCTGTTCACAGCGCTGGTAGCCAATTGTGTAACTTCGCATATAAGATCAAACGGATAAAATCATATTTATGCTTTGACAAAATCTAGTGATTTTGTTTGTTTGGGAATTTCGCACAAAGCTACTCGAGGGCTATCTGTGCTAGCCGTCCCTAATTTAGCAGTGTAAGACTAGAGGGAAGGCAGCTAGTCATCACCACCCACCGCCAACTCTTGGGCTACTCTTTTACCAACGAATAGTGAGATTGACTGTAACATTATACACCCCCACTGCTGGGAGGGCGAGCATGTTTAGCGCGACGCGGGCGCGAACCCGCGACCCTCGGATTACGAGTCGCACGCCTTACGCGCTAGGCCATGCCGAGCCAAATCTAGTGAAGAGGTTGTCTTATTCAGCAAGTAAGCAATCTGTTTGTTTGTTTGTTTGTTTATTGAATTTCACGTAAAATTACTCAGTGGAAATCTGAATTAGCTATCCTTACTTTATGCCTGGCATGGCCAAGTGGGTTAAGGCGTTCGACTCGTAATCTGAGAGTTGCAGGTTCGAATCCCCGTCGCACCAAACATGCTTGCTCTTTCAACCGTGGGTCGTTATAATGTTACGTTCAATCCCACTATTCGTTGGTAAAAGAGTAGTCAAAGAGTTGGCGGTGGATGGTAATGATTAACTTTCTTCCCTCTAGTCTTACACTGCTAAATTATGATGGCTAGCGCAGACAGCCTCGAGTAGCTTTGTGCGAAATTCAAAAACAAACAAACCTTGCTTTATAGGTGATAGAGCAGGAGGAATGCAGCTGGTAAACACCATCCGTCTCCAACTCTTGAGCTACTATATTACCAACCAATAGTGGGATTGATCGTCACATTATAAAGTCTCCAGGGCTAAAATGGCGAGCATGTTCAGTACTGAGATTCGAACTCACGACCAACAGATTGCCCAAACACCAGGCTTCATCGTGTCAAGTCTAAGAGATGGTAATTATTTACCATATAAAACATTCAGTTAAATTGTGTTTACGGCTTTGGTCATACGTGCTTTTTGGAAATGCAATAAAACCAGAAGCGTTAACCTCAAACTAACGAAAGACTTTAAAAGTTAAACACAGTGAGAAAACTTGAACTGGGAAAAATGAAAACGTATATTTACAAACAATGAGAATAGTTAAACCCAACAAGAAACATGTCATATCAAAGGAAACAAGAAAAAAACTCTAGAGATTTGAAAGTGAAGTTAAGAAATATTAAACAAAAGATGGGACATTTTTTTCTATAAATCAAATTTTAAGTATATTTTGAAACATGGAACATTAAACCTCCTGAAGAATATTTTTCGCAGAACCTTCACAGCACGTTTCAAACGTGTTGAGCATAGCCTGGTAGTCATATGAGTCGGACTTATAGATTTGAGAACTTATGGTTAGTAGTCAGATGCCCCATAGAAATAAAAATAAAATGCGCTCAATGCTCAAGAGTTGCGCTCAAACTTCGTTTTTCTAGTAGGGTGGTCCCGATGTTGGCGGTTGGCGTTGGTGACTATCTGTCTTCCCTATAACTTGCTCCCCAGTGACACATCGGTATGTCTGTGGATTCGCACTGCTAGAAACTGGGTTTCGATACTCGTGGTTGGCAGAGCACAGATAGTCCATTGTATAGTTTTGTGATTTAACTCCAAACAAACTTTATAATATATTAGTTCAAAACTAGGGACGGCTAGCAGAGAAAGTCCTTATATAGTTTGGTGCGAGATAAACATAAAAAAAGATATAAATTAGGCTCATATTCAGACGAAATAAAACAATAAATCTCTGCTGTAAAAATATCATTAGGCCAGAATCGATAACCAGTTATAAAGAATAATCGTAGTCGCTTGCGAAAACAAATCTGGACTATTAAAGCAAAAGTAAGATTCTGTTACACAGAACATTTTCGTTAACAATTAACTTTTTAGCATGTTATTTTGTAGACATTGATTATAATATAAGTAGAACGAGTGTTGTCGCGTCTCAGGATTTTGTATGCTATGTTAGCAATCTCGTAGATATGGTATTCGAGCTTGTACAAGATGAAATGTGCAATAACCGGAGATTCAAGGATTTACCCAGTGGGTATATGTGTTAAGCCTTGTATAAACTCCGATGAAAATGTTATCCATTCATATTTTCCTTCCGCATAATACAAAAAGAGAGAAATACAATCGAAAAGTAAGATAATATATGGAAAACAACAAAGAATAAGAGAACTGAATGCCATGGGGCTACACTGAACCAAACCCGTCGCAGCTTTGCAATCCGAGTTCAGTCTCTCCTCAATGTCTAATAGGCCTTACATAAGTCATCACTTTTGTTAGATGTGCAAATTTTAAATATTTCTGCGGTTGAATAGCTCAAAACAAAATTAAGTAAATGAAGCCTTAGGTTTACCGCCGAACATAGCTCAAGACATAGCTCAAGATTTCTACTAAATTTTGAGTTTAATAAGTAAGTAAGTGAAGGTTGAAATTAACGACATTCAAAACTAGTTGATAGGCCCGGCATGATCAGGTGGATAACGCACTCAACTCGTAATCTGGAGGTTGTGGGTTCCAATTCCCGTCACACTAAACATGCTCACCCTTTCAGCCGTGGGGGCGTTATAATATTATGATCAATCCAACTATTTGTTGGTAAAAGAGTAGACCAAGAGTAGGTGGTGGGTGGTGATGATTATCTGCCTTCCTTCTAGTCTTACACAACTAAATTGCGGTCGCCTAGCGCAGGTAGCCCTCGTGTAGCTTTGCGCGAAATTCAAAACAAACTTAGTTGATTAAAAGGTCTGGTTGGAGAGAAAAAAAAGGTCTTGTGCACCTGACTCTCCTGGGTTCTTAAAAATTAAACATACTAAATACCCACAAAGAAGAAGCGAGGTCTGGTTGATTAGCAAAGCAGTTAACCCGAATATTCCATTCGTTACTATCCACTGCTTCATTTCCTTTATTCGTTTCGTGTTTCATGGCAGGTGTCTTGGTTTACATTTGTCAATCTCAGTTCGTGTTAAAGTTGAAAATTAACCAGGGATGCTCAGAAAATTCAGTTTCTTTTCAACCTGCTCGCGAAATTATTTAATTAGCCAATAGAGCAAGATTAAAGGATTTGGCTTATCAGAGGATTTCGAGAATTTTTGAAAAAAAACAAAACAACTGCCAATGTGTGTGTGTGCACGTGTCCGAGCGAGGTCTCTGAATCTCTGATGGAAATGAGAAGTGACCATGGAGTGACCTCATGAACATTTGCTAAAATAAAAGGTTATATGTTCTTTACATTTTAAAATTTAACGATATTAAAGATTAGCGGCTCTCTTCATGGCGGTAGGGATAATAAAACTCAATACATAAATCTTGCCAAACTTTATAATAACCGTTATAGAAAAAAAATGTCTTCAAACACTTGTATGCAATTTAAACATTTTTAAAGCTTATTGTGCGCCCCGTTTGACCTGCTGCAAAAATTCTTTAAACGCGGCGAAATATTTTCCTTCTTTTATTTATTTATTGTGGGGAATCCACCTAAAATAACAACGGGTGACAAAATTTTGAAGTGCAATGCATTCACGAGTTAATGAAGCATTGGGTAAGCAGCAGGTCATAACAACGGATTATAAGGTTACAGTTGTTTTAATTTTCTCGCAGCGCTACACGACGGCTATCTGCACTAATTCAGTTGTGTAAGACTTGAGAGAAAACAGCTACTCACAGCCAACTCTTTTGCCAACGAATACTGGGATTGACTGCACATAATAAAGCCCCTACGGCTGAAAGGGCAAGCATGTTTGGCGTGGTGGGTACTCTAACACGCGACCCTCAGATTGCGAGTCAATCGATCCTTTAAACACTTCTATGATTAAGACATCTTAAATCGCAATAGACAAATTCTAATTTTTTTAAGCCGAGTGATAACACTCAATACCTCCCAATTAATCGAGCCATCTCTGCTATTTGGGCCAATAACATTCAATTAGTGAGAGGTGCATTTCCCCACACAAATGATGTGTCAGCATCATCGCCTGGTCAAGTTGTCGATTAATAAGACAGAACAAATCCGTTGGATGAAAGAGAAAGCCATCAACTACGGAAGTGTAACACTCTTAAGGTCAAGTTTTCAAGTCCTCAAATGTGCCTCCAGACTACAACATGGCTGGCTTTTTCAGCAACTTGCTTGCTATTTCTTCTTTCAAACGATATGTAATTTCATAACGACCGCCTCAGCGACCTTCAAGTCTTATTTAACACAACTTTTTGTTTAAAAGTAATCACACGTATACTGTGCAAAAAGTTTCTATCAATTTTAATTTAGTCCTCTTATTATTAAAATGAACTTGAACAAGTTTGATATTCTATTATATATTCTTGTCTAATACTGACGCCTCCTCACCAGGGGCACAGCAGAACGTCTCCGGACTTACAACGCAAGAAATCGGGTTTCGATACTCATGGTGGGCAGAGCACAGACAGCGCAACGTATAGCTTTGTGCTTAAGCTCAAATAAATACACAGTTTAATTTTGAAATAAATAAATATAAACTAAACCTGGTGACGACAGAATAACCGAGTGCACGAACCTCTTCAACAACATGATGTGTGACAACAAACATTTCTACTGTCGTACCTAAAATTTAGAAACATATACCAAACACTTACATATGGAACTTATATAAATAATCGGCATGGCGTTTAACGACACTTACTCGTGAAATTGTTAACACAACACAACGTACTTTTAATGACGTGTTTTTGTAGAATTTTGTGCGAAATAACTTGAGAACTACCTGTACTAGCCGTTCCGAATTTTGAAGTGATTGACTAAGATCAGTCAGCAGTCATGGACAACTCCCGCCAAATCTTGTCAGACCGAATAGTGGAATTTGACACTCACTCTTATAACACACTCGCCGCTCTAAACTATGAGCGCGATTTGAGGTAAGAAAAGTAACGGGACAGTATGGTACAGTAATGACCGTTGCCTCGCATCTTCTTTAAAATAAAAGCCTTGTAAATAAAGCTTGATACGATGACTTCTGTGACGAGGTCTGCGCGTAAAGCCTCATATGGTCACATTTTCAAGAAGCTCGTGCATGCGAACCTTCACACTAACACTTACTATTTGTAACACCGTATGTAAGGCCTGATACTGTTACATCTAAAATGAGAAAGCGTGCCCACAGTTTATCACTGCAACATTTGCGAAATGTGACGCTATTTGCAAAGTTCGATACCTGAATATTTGCACAGAGTAACTCTATATGCAATACTTGCACGATGAGTGTTGTTTGTTTGTTTGCACTCTACTCTGTCCTTGTGTTCTAAGTAATACTTTGCTTGTATTCCAACAGAAAGACACATGGTTGCTTTCTTCTGAAGTTGCAAATTAAAAGACCCGGCATGGCCAGGTGGGTCCGACTCGTAATCTGAGGGTCGCTTCGAAACCCGGTCGCGCCAAAACATGCTCGCCCTTTCAGCCGTGTGGGTGTTATAACGTGACGGTCAATCCCCCTATCGTTGGTAAAAGAGTAGCCCAAGAGTTGGCGGTGGGTGGTGATGACTAGCTGCCTTCCCTCTAGTCTTACACTGCTAAATAAGGGACGGCTAGCACAGATAGTCCTCGAGTAGCTTTGTGGGAAATTCAAAAAACAAACAAACAAGCAAATTAAAAAATTTAAAAATTTTCAGTACCTGGTACTGAAGAGAAAAATCGATTAATCTCTAATTACGCTTCGCAACGTTGAAGGAATTCCATATATACCGAAGTAATTAATCATGTTTTTCTACAACAGTTTTAAATCCATAAAAGTTCTGTTTACGAAGCTACTTTCAAGTCGTTTCGGAACTTGTAAGTTATTTGTGTTAGTGTTTGAGTTCCAGTTTGACTCTAAACGAAGTCGATATTTATGTGAATTTTTATTATTATGCCTAAATGCATTCACTTTCAGAAATATTAAGCATCCCCCATATTCCGAAGATCGTATGCACTAATTTTAAAGAGGCGTAATTTTTTTATTTGTTTACTAGTCTGCCTGGAGTTTTTAAATCTGAACTTTACTGTTAAAAACAAAATTCGGAAAAATATTGTTTATGCGTGTTCTAATGTAAACAAGCATAATACTTTGAAAAAAAAAAAGGAATACAATTCATTTTTCAAAATAATAGTTTTGGGTTTTTATTTTGTTCTCACAGCTTTAAAGTATAACTTAAAGTTTATCGGAGAACAAACTCTTGACGTTTCGGGACACTGAAAATTCTTTCGCGCTCACAAAATTCATTCCTAAAGATGTGCGGTCCTAACAACAAATTTCATTTGCGATAAAACGTGAAAAAAGACAAACAAACCTCTTTGAGATACAGGATCAGATTCTAAAAGAAATATTGCTTTCTTTATTGGTTCATTCTTAGTTAGAACACTTAATTCCTATAATATAGATTTAAGAACTATAATTTTACATTTCCTTTGCAACATGGGTACTTATCAATTACATATGATGACTTTTGGAGGTCAGTCTTATTGACTCTTTACACACTGATGGCAGGCAACGTATAATTTGTTCATTGACAATTCCTGAGGAGTTGTTAGGTTTAGCCCATCATTAATTGGTTATATTTCAACTACAAAAGACAAAAACACTGAAGGAATAATCTGTATCTGTCATTCTTTAGCTCTCCATAGGAGGTACTTTCATAATATTTTAGTGGGGGGTGGGGAACCTGCGGCTATGTGGTTCTCGCAGAGCTCGGAGTCCTATTTTGGAACCTATTATTTGGACAAATCTTCTTTCCAGCCACGTGGCACGCAGTAACTAACGCAAGTCTATTAGAATTGTGAGTTACGATCGAACGTTATATTTACTTACGACTTGAAGACAGTTAACAGTAGTGTAAGAATAATGGGAAATTTCTGGTTATTTGGTGGCGAACTGAATTCTTCATTTACTGTAAAACTGTTGTAATTTAAGTAATGTTGTCTGTAAATGCAATATTTGTACTTTCTGTTATGCTCTACACAAGCTGACGTATAAAAGTGGAATGGTTATCAGGGTTTTTGTATCATAACATTCAATCCTGGTTTTCCAGACTATCCGTACTTTCACAGGCTCTTCCTATCCTCACCATCTTTCTTTGAATCGCAGTTTTTAACAGCGTTTCTATTAAGGGTTATTACATTATTATTTTTTGTGTATGTAAACTATCTATGTCTTCACAGGTCAACCGTGTAAACTAATTTTAAACTATTTGTGACTTCTGAGGAACAGCATGCATTTTTAGGCTTATTCACGCATTGTTTGAAATGCATTATGACGTCTAACTTCATGTTTCCAAAGGTTATTATGTCATTGTCATCACAATCTTTCTGTTTGTTTTTTTGTTTTGGAATTTCGCACAAAGCTACTCGAGGGCTATCTGTGCTCGCCGTCCCTTATTTAGCAGTGTAAGAGTAGAGGGAAGGCAGCTAGTCATCACCACCCACCGCCAACTCTTGGGCTACTCTTTTACCAACGAAAAGTGGGATTGACCGTCACATTATAGCGCCCCCACGGCTGGGAGGGCGAGCATGTTTGGCGCGACGGGGATGCGAACCCGCGACCCTCGGATTACGAGTCACACGCCTTACGCGCTTGGCCATGCCAGGCCTTCAATCTTTCTTTTTGTATCTTCACTGAATATCCATGCTTCATATTCCTATCACGATAAACTATTTATATCATCACCAGCTTTCTTCTATCCGCAGTCTATCCACGTCTTCAGAGACTATCCATGTTTCCAAAGGTTATTTCTGTCCTTACAAGCTGTGTGAATGCTTTTCTACGTTAACTACCCACAAACAAACTATTAGATAAAATAGTTGTGTTTTAAAGCTCAGTTCGTCCGTATCAGTATAACTAACACTAAAATCAGCACATGTTAATTGAATATCTTAAAACTATTTTTTTAAATACACAAACTGCTCGTGTCTTTGTGGGCTGCATGTGTTTACATAAGTTTTCTATGTATTCATACAATGTTAAAGTGTCTGGATAAACAAATGTTGTTTACCTATGAATTATTTCGTTCTGCCACAGGCATGCCTTTTCCAGTTATAACCGGATGCGACTGAATAAAAGTGCTGTTTAGAATATTAATGAAAGAAAAAATATTCAGTCTTAGTTAAAGAGTGACAGAGGAGTTTTAGGAAGAATATCACTTCCTTCTGTGGAACACAGAATTAACATCAACTTCCGGTCAAACCAAGCTATCTTCTCAGAATAAAAAAAATCGACCCTAAAATAAATACAGTCATTAAAGCTAATTTTATTACGTTCTTACTTATATAGATTAGAATGCATTATTTATCATTTAGGTACTCTTACCATTAATAATATTTGCGACCTCTATGGTAAGAGACTCTAAAGGCTCAGATATAACCATTCTTGGCCCAGCATGGCGAGATGGGTTAAGAAGTTCGACTCGTAATTTGAGGGTCGCGTGTTCGAACCCCCGTCACACCAAACATGCTTGCCCTTTCAGCCGTGGGAGCGTTATAATCTCATTATTCGTTGGTAAAAGAGTAGCCGAAGAGTTGGCGATAGGTGTTGATGACTAGCTGCCTTCCCTCTAGTCTTACACTTCTAAATATGGACAGCTAGCGCAGATAGCCCTCGAGCAGCTTTGCGCAAAATTCCAAAAACAAAATAACCATTCTTACCTCAGAAAAGAAGGGCAAAAATACAGAACCAAGCGCCATGTATTAAGTTACTGTTGTTAACTGAATTGCCAAATTATCCGTCACAGTTATAATTACTCCTACTGATGAAAGTGCAGAACACATTAATTAACGCTTAGCTCTAAAACCAAAACTTTTAAAACAAACATTTCCTTTAAACCATTACGCGAAAGAAATAAACTGTGAAGCCATTATATAGAAACCATCAGAAAACGAATACAGCATTTTTTTAACTTTTACATCTAAAATTAAATTTATTTGAAAAACACTTTCCGAATTCGGTTGTTTTTTGTTTTTTTTACCGAAAATGAAGTAAAATCCGGATAAGAGAGTAAACGAAATCTAATGATGAATGCTTAACGGAAGCGTAGTTGTACCTATATAACTACCTGCTATTGCAGGAAATATTTGGTTCAGAAAGGTTAATTTAAACTATATTACCTACTTATGAAGTGCGCAGCTTAGCAATGTAAAAAAGTTCGCCTGAGTCATTTGAAAGGTTTGTTTGAATTTCGTACAAAGCTACACGAGGGCTATTCGCGCTAGCCGTTTCTAATATAGAAGTGTAAGACTATAGTGAAGGCAGCTAGTTATCAATACCTATCGCCAACTCTTGGGCTACTCTTTTACCAACGAATAGTGAGATTGACTGTACCATTATAACGCCCCCACGGCTGAAAGGACGAGAATGTTTGGTGCGACCGGGATTAGAACCCGAGAGCCTCAGATTACGAGTCGAACGCCTTAACCTACCTGACCATGCCGGGCCGTATGATTTTAAAACAAGAAACTTTCAAATGAAGAGAAGTGTAAGGAACATGTGACAGAGTAATTTTTGGTCACTCTTCATCGACCCTGATTAACTTTAAAAAGAAAGAGGTTTGGTTGTTTTGAGTTTCGCGTGAAACTACACGAGGGATATCTGCGTTAGCTGTCCATATTTAGAAGTGTAAGACTAGAGGGAAAGCAACTGGTCATCAACACCTATCGCCAACTCTTGGGCGATTCTTTTACCAACGAATAGTGGGATCGGCCGTTCCAATACAATGCTCTGACGGCTGAAAGGGTGAACATGTTTGGTGTGACGGGGATTCGAACTCGCGACCCTCAAATTACGAGTCGAGCGCCTTAACCACTTGGCCATGCATTAACTTTAAAAAATATGTACAATCATTTGTAGGTATTGTATTTGGTACATTTGTTATTTTTACGTTTTTAATGAGAGCTAATAATGCCACAGTAATTATAATGTCAAGCAGTGGCAGAAGATGTATGAAACGTAAAATCATCAAATATTTTAAAAAGTTTTGAAGCAAAATGATTTTAACACACCAAAAAGAAACATGAAACATGTGAAAAATTTTTGACAAATGGTAAAAGAAAAGAAAATTTATCTCATTAAATGACGCCACGACACAATCCACCAGTAATAGATGGAACCACACCCTTCTGTAACAGATGTAACATATCTCATGTCAGCTACAAAAAATCAGTTTTCTTAAGACTTCCATCCAACCATAATATGATTTTATAACAATAGTAGAAATATTCTAGAAATATTTTTTATTTAAGAATCAAGCATTTTCTTTCGAAAGATAATCTTTATTTGCAAGACGTTTTCTTCGGTGATATTCACTTTGTTCGTTACACGTAAAACCCTCAACTGTCGAGAAGATATCAAACTGTGGAGTTTTTTATTCCAGTAATAAAATGGCTTAACATTTTGGGTATAAGCAACCAGACTGCGGTTCTTTATCTCCAGTTCTCACGGACGTAAGATTGATTTGATTTTAGGTGAATGGTTATGTTACAAAGAAATGTGAATTACACATTTATCATCCGACTGTCAAACCATATAGTTCCACCAGGGGGCGCTGAGAATTATATACTGGTTTAAGTTAAAAAAAATATATACTTTACATTACTTTATTTTTTTTAGCAAAACTCTCATATTTGTTTCCGAGATCTTTTTCTTGAGAAACTCGCAAGCTTTTTTTTGATTTTTTTATATTTAATAAGTAAATAAATAAAAACAAAATTTATCAGTCGTACGAAAAAGAAACGACATCTGTAGAAGTAATTACATAGCACAAAAGGGATAATCTTTGAAATCGGAGTTAAAATCGATATTTGGTTAAGTGAGTAGATGAGAGAATATTTTGTAGCTTTTGCTAAAATGCTTTGCAACGTAGTTGCCATTTTCAACTCCGAAGAAATATTTCGACACAACTCTTGACAAAACAAAATAGTCATTGACGTCACTCATTAAATATAAGTAATCTGTAATTCCTTACTTAACATGCAACAAAGAATATATTGTACAATACTGAGGGCAAGTCGCCATCATGCAGCCTTTGGAAACTTCTTCATTCGTTTTCACTTATACTTGTTATGATGTCCATGACTGCTCCTTATTAACCAACATGTTAAGAATTTATATTGTATTAAGATACTATGAAGGACAACGAGGTCAGTTTCAAACTATTCATTTTGAAAAGTTTTCTGTAAACCCGCCAACATAAATAACTAAACTGAGTGACCTCTTCAGAACCTTTAGGACACACATAACTGAAATAAGTCGTCTACGCTTAGAAAGACCAATAGCATAAAACCCCATTGGAATAGCATCAGGGTACTTAACAATTATGTAATCCAATGAATTATTACGGTTATATAAAGTTTTCACATCAATTCTTCTCGTGAAAACAGACGTTCATTTCGAATCGTGGTCAGTTACTCGCACATTTTTGGCAACTGAGTTTTTACCATATTAACATTCTTGTTTTTTTTATCTTGTTAACAGTACCAATAGATACATCTTTATTCATTACAGTTAATTTGAGGGTTCGTTTTTGCGTAAGCGTAGTCATTATTTTACGAAAAAGGGTGTTACTCTGAGTTGGCTTGAACTGTGGGTTTAGAGCTTGTTGATGTCTTAATGCTCTGAAGAACATTGAATGTTCTGGTGCTCTGATTCGCATAATGTGATTGTATTTGATTCTTTAATGTTATTTTATTACAATAAAGAAATAAATACTATTGAATCTATTCCTTGTAATTGTAGTATACAATTGTATACGTTATAAACCTTTCTGTTTAGGCGTGGCCTATTTATTATATTATCGTACTCGGATAGTGAATTTGAGGGTTCATAGTTCGTGACCTATTGCTTCTAAAATGAATTCTCCGCTTTGAGGTTATTAAAGCGTTATAAGAGCAACAGTCATATTCAATCATTCAAACAAATAAGAAAAACCCAAGAGTAATCGACGGATGCTGGTAACTAACTGTTTTTCCTTCGCTATAACAGTCAAAATTAAGGATGGTTATGTTTTCATACCAGATTGTCTTTATCGGTTATTACACTTCATTTACCAGTTTTTGATATTTACTTCGTTTTAAAAAAATCGGTTTTCAAAATTTAGAGCTTTTGCCAACAATAACCAAGAATTGAGTAGGTTAGTATGCTTTACTTTTCGAGGTTTTGGTCTTACAAAACCGAAACTGTAAACATACAAATATCCACGAGAGTTTTGACGTTTGGGATGACAAGAAAACCACACAATTATCGTTCCCATCAATAACCTTACCTACCAAAAGCACCTTTTTTCAAACAAAAGCAAATTCAAAACTCCCCAATATATGTATATATACATACACGAGAAAAGTCTGGAAGATTAACCATTAATCATTGGTTGACAGTTCATAGTTGTGTGTCTTAGGTAGATGCAATGCTGAAACACGAACACTGCGTCAAGAAAAATGTCTTCAAGATAGATCACACACTTAATGTTGTGTAAATATCTAAAAGCGAGCTCTCGACAAGCCAGAAAATGAGTGGAAAAGGTAATGATAAATAATTAACGATACGTTAACGTTTATTTTCCATAGTGGTCATGTGTGTTCACTTTGCAAGAATTCTTCCCTTTCCTCTACACACACACTTCGTTACATCTCGTAATCAGGAAGATGTTTTGGCTGCAGATAAAGTTTCAAACTTCCATGAGTCGCGTATGATTATACTTAAGTGAAATGTCAATAAATATGTCCCGTATGTTTCAGCGTTTGATAAACGATTCTCTCAGCATGACTAGAGCATCCGTATAAATTCAGAAATAAGCAGTGATCTGTTTCTCGATATTTATTACGTTCAAGTCTTGTGTCTGAGAATTAAATGGTTTGGATTGCACGTTTTCAGAGACAGAGAATAACACAGCCTCAGTTACAACTTCATAGATGTGAAATGACTTTTTTTCCGGAGACTAAAAAAAAAAAAAAAATGTTCTTACACTGCGCGTTTTCAGAGATAGAGAGCAAAATTTCAGGAAAAACATTAAAGTGGCTGTAGGTTTCACATTTTCAAACCCAGTGAAGAACACGGTTTTAAACAGCATATATTTACGGACAGCGAGTTAAAGTACAAGTCTCTACAGATGGAGGGTAAACTTGTGTTAAAGTACAAGTCTCTACAGACAGGGGGTAAGGTCGTTTTAAACTGCATCTTTTTACTTACGAGATGGTTTTAAACTTCACATATTAATATAATATTAATTTGCATGTTGTTGTTGTTTTTTTCAGAAACAGTTAATCAAACATCTTAATTTAGTCACGCCTTCTTATAGAAAATCAGTGAGCCAATTTTAATTTTTGCGTTACGAAGTCAAACTTAAGATATTCTATAAAAAAATAAAATATTAGATACAACATGTTTGGAAAAACAAGCTGATACCTTTTATAAAATTTATTACTATTTGGCTTTTGATGAAACCTGAAACAAGTACTGAAGACTGAGCAGTTCTGAATGAAAGAAGTTTTATTATTTCATCTGCCCACATTTTTTTGTTCATCAACTTTCAAAGTTCCCTGAATATTTTCTAAAACTATTTTATCCTTACGTCCGACAGAGTTTTTAAAAACATTTATGATTAATTTTGAGTAGAAGTTAAAGTAAATAACTAATTTTTAGTAGACTGACCTTTAGTATCGTAGTCTGAAAAACTGCATCTTTCTTTAGCCAACTTCAGATGTTAACACTCCTACGAAAAAAATATTTACATCCACTAAAGTGAATTTGGGGCCTATTAGGCCCCATATATTTTTCCAATAGAAACACAGTGATTTAGCAACATTCATTACAAACAACTTTAGAATGGCTCTGACAAACATTTTTTTTACAATTTGAGCAAACAATTTTCGACTGTCTATCTTTTGATCTGCCGCACAAATGGCATCGTCCTCTTTTTGCCCTCTTTGCAGGCGGTTCACATGAGATTGTTTTGTCATTATCTTTGCAGTAAATTTCTTTGATTTCAAGCACCAATTGCCGTATAAATTCTCTTCTGGCTCTTGATTTATGTTGACGAAGAAATTCTAGATGTTTTGTCGAGTATAGAACGAAAGCATTGTACGCAGCAAGATCTAGAATGTTATAGAATATGCAGACTGACCAGCGCTTTGATCGCCTCTTTGTTGTATAATATCTCACCAGTTGATCGAGAGTGTCGACACCTGCCTTCGTTGCATTGTAAAAATTGACGATTTTGGGCTTTCCATTCTCTTCTACTTCACCAGACTGATGCTGAAAACTCAGTAGTAGCACATATTTTCCTGGTTTGTCTGAGTGCCTGAGAAGAGTGATGTCGTCATGGTAGAAAAACTTTGGTGATAACTCTCTAGATTTTGCATTTATTTCAGGAGGCAGGAAGGTTCTTGATTTCCGTATGGTTCCAACAAGTCCTGTTCTTTTTGTTCGTAGGTACTTGGCAAGTGTCATTGTTGTGAAGAAATTATCTGTCGTTATTGTCCTTCCTTTTCCAAGAAATGGCTGACTCAGTTCTCTGACTATTCTTTCTCCTTAATTTGTTTCTGTTGTATTTCCAACCTTTCCAGTATAAGTTTGAGCGTTGAGGAGGTAACTTGTCTTTGCATCTGTTAGGCACCAAATCTTTATTCCGTATTTGCCTAGCTTTGTCGGAATGTATGTTCTGAAGCCAACTCTTCCTTTGAAGTTACATAGTTGTTCATCCACTGTCAGGTATTCGCTTGGGTTGTAACTGTTTTTGCAATTTTCAATGAAAAAATTCCAGACTCTAGAGATGGCGGCATCTTTGATTTCTCTATTTTTTTGAGAGTGGATGTCAAATCTGATTTTTGAGCACATTTTTTTTAATTTGTCTTGTGTAATCAGTTTTCGCAAAAATGGCAAACCAAATTCGGTTGAAAACATTTCGTCTATCGATGCATTTTTGGATTTGCTTATTCCAAGGAAAAGATTAGCTGCGATCCATTTCCAGAGGTCTTCTTCAAAAATTGGTTCTTTCATGATGGTGTTTGTTGAGTGAATGATCTGTTCCATCATATTATCAGAAATGAAAATTTTGAATGTTTCGAATGGTGTAGAGACTCTTGGAGCAGCTTGCCTTGTAATGCCTGGGTTCCCATTGAATATATTGAGAGCTGCGGTTCTCCTGTTGATCCTTGAAGGTGTTGTTAAATAACTAAAATTCTTATCTTTGGACAAAAGTTCGTTCACTGGCATCGTAGTAAGATCTTCTTGATTACTTTCTTCACTTTCAGAAGGGTACCGCGCGATTTGTTCATCATTTTCGGCTTCAGAAGAATCATCATCACAACTTTCAGAGTAGTCTTCGACATTATCATGTTCACTTTCATCGTCGGATGGTTTTGTCAGTAAATTTACAGCTTCATCAAGAGATATCATTTTTGACACGGTTTGAAGATTTCAGCTCCTATATATATAGGATTTGTGGATTCTTCTAGAATATTCTAGAAGCTTCAAGAATATTCTAGATTATTCTAAATACTTCTGTAAAGTTTCTAGAATGTTCTAGAACAGGCGTGGGCAAACTAGGCAATAATCAGGACCGTCTAAAATTATTGTTGGAGTAGAGTTATTATCCTAAATATCCATATTTTGAAAAGAAGTTGTAAAATTAATATATTTTTACTATAATTTGCTTTAATTAATATATTTTTACTATAATTTGCTTTTTTCGGTTGCCCAGGCCTGTTCTAGAATTATTCAGGAAATAAATAAAGTCATTTTTATGTTTTGTGATCTGGGGCCTAATAGGCCCCAAAATACCCTTAGTGGATGTTTAAAAAATTTTTAAATATTATTTCGCAAATGTCTGAAAAGTCAAAATATTATTGCTCCTTAAAATATAAAGGGATAGGGTCAGTTAATGGCAATTTCACTTAAATACAAAATTATTAGCCTAATATTAATAACCTTTCAAGTTGCTCTGGGGCCTATTAGCCCCCAATTTTCGTAGGAGTGTTAAAGATAAACCATGCTTGAACGTTTATAACTACTTACGTAAGTAGCTGATGAATTGATTGTAGTTCAAAATGTTACAAGTTGAAGGAAGACTGTTTGGTAAATTGAATCAATATTGCAAGCTTAATACTAGATGCTAGTAATATATATCGAAGCATAATGATAGTAATTATTAGTAGTATAAAACATTAAAAATGGTACCAAACAGAAAGTATAAAAACATTAAAATGGATGCCATACAGAAGGTGTAAAAACATTAAAATGGGTGCCAAACAGAAGGTATAAAACATTAAAATGGGTACCAAACAAAAGGTATAAAACACTAAAATGGGTGCCAAACAGAAGGTATAAAACATTAAAATGGATGCCAAACAGAGAGTATAAAAACACCAAAATGGGTGCCAAACAGAAGGTGTAAAAACATTAAAATGGGTGCCAATCAGAAGGTATAAAACATTAAAATGGGTACCAAACAGAAGGTATAAAACACTAAAATGGGTGCCAAACAGAAGGTATAAAACATTAAAATGGATGCCAAACAGAGTATAAAAACACCAAAATGGGTGCCAAACGAAAGGTATGAAACACTAAAATGGGTGCCAAACAGAAGGTATAAAAACACTAAAGTAAATGCCAAACAGAAGGTATAAAAACACTAAAATAGGTGCCAAACAGAAGGTATAAAAACACTAAAATAGGTGCCAAACAGAAGATATAAAACATTAAAATGGGTGCCAAACAGAAGGTATAAAAACACTAAAGTAAATGCCAAACAGAAGGTATAAAAACACTAAAATAGGTGCCAAACAGAAGGTATAAAACATTAAAATGGGTGCCAAACAGAAGGTATAAAACATTAAAATGGATGCCAAACAGAAAGCATGCCTCCGTCATAAGTTAACAAAACGCCTGAAGGCCAGTGTGATTTGTTCTGTACAGAAATTGTATATTATCAGACCTAAGTTTGAACGCTCTACAATACCTTAAACCACAAATTTAATTTCTTAACCAAAATGAAATTATCGAATCATTAGAATGAACATTAAATACATGAGTATCCAGTGGGTCAAGAATGATTTTACGAATGTACAACGAAAAAATCCGGAGTTCGATTCCCCATGGTGGATAGTCTATTCTGTAGCCTTGTGTTATGAGGTAACACCAGCAAAAAGTGATAGTGTTTGGTCACCAGATGGCACAAGTGTAAAAATATTTTATTGTAATTACTGTTTAAATGTCTCATAATCTTGAAACGAAACCTCAAAATGTGAAACAAAATTTCACCCAAGTTCATGGAAGTAAAAGAAAAACACAAGTAACTGAACATACAGACAAATGTGTAGAGTGTAAAATCAAAATCATTAGGAAGGTGAGACGAACAAAGACAATTCATTACTACTGAGACATAAATCATAATGGTCAATACTTGTTTAATTCTTTAAAATAAGAAAAACTAAATGCACAAAAAACACGAAAAAAACAACACCAGCTAATTGTGTACAAAACTAAGATGTGATGATTAAAACGTTGTTTTATGTTATGTTGTTTCGCTGTCTTTTCCTTACAATAAGATTTATTGTTTGTTTGTTGTTAAGCGCAAAGCTACACATTGGACTGTGCTCATCACGGGTATCGCAACCCGATTTTTAGTGTTATAAATCCTCAGGCTTACTTACCACTGGGTCACCAGGAAATTACAATAAGTTTGTTTGTTTTTTTTAATTTCGTACAAAGCTACTCGAGGGCTATCTGTGCTAGCCGTCCCTAATTTAGCAGTGTAAGACTAGAGGGAAGGCAGCTAGTAATCACCACCCACCGCCAACTCTTAGGCTACTCTTTTACCAACGAATAGTGGGATTGACCGTAACATTATAACGCCCCCACGGCTGAAAGGGCGAGCATGTTTGGATGCGAACTCGCGACCCTCAGATTACAAGTCGCACGCCTTAACACGCTTGGCCATGCCGGGCCATTACAATAAAAGGGAAAATCCTTATCTAGATCAATGCTACCATAACCTTTAATCTTGCCATTCATTGAGACATATTTGCTACTAATCAATCCATGTATATTCGTATTCAAACTTACTTAACATTCTGTCTTAACGTTTGAAAATGAACCAGATTTACAAGAACATCTTTTGTGTAGATGGTAAACGCTCCTAAAGTGTGTTTTTTTTTTTTTGTAAAAGAGAAGAAACATCAGCCTAACCATATTCTTAAAACATCAGTCATCCTGAGTTTTCATCATAATAGTACCGATAAGAGGTTCTACTCTTACACTGTTGTTTTTTTTCCCCAAAGGCTTGTCGGTTTCCAGATGTCACCGTCGCCCCCTGTTGGTGATATCAGCATTTTCAGTTTTATCTTTAGTGAACTTAATATTCAAGCCCGAAAATGATTGATTATCGGTGTGTGTGAGAGAGAACAATGTACACTTGAATTTTATGTGCTCGTATCATTAATCACTTGTGTGACAGCTCACGATCCTTGATGGCTGAGGTGATCGGTTATAGTGTTGTAGTCAGGACTAGAAACGCTGAAATGGCATTACATCAAATAACAGTTTTTCGTTTGTTGTACTTAACATAAAAAAAGCTGGTTGACTCTACGTATAAAGCAGCGATCGCGAAGAAATAACGTAAAAGGAATATTATAGGAAGAATAATGATCAAATTGAGGTTTCTAAACCAATGTTTACACGTTATCTACGTGTACGTGAACACATACACATGTCATAATCCTCCATTTTAATCACTTATGAATTTCTATCCAACATGAAGACACTCAAAACTCCACAAATCTAAGCTACTCGACCATCGTAAAGGCGTAAATGACGTGATAAGTGACTAAACTAAAACTACATATGGGCAAAATCCATCACGACTAGCAAATAGGTTAATACTACAAATAACAATGGTTAGTAATATGGCGGCTTTAAAAAAAAGTTCAACAAAATTATTGGTTTTATCTCAGAAGAAACACTTAAAATATAATTTATTGCGCATGTATCAGCAACTACTTAACATTCGAACCAAAAGTCTCAACGATGTTGAGCGACCCCCTCCCTCAAACCAAATTAATAATCTAAATTTTGAACCTTGTTTGTTTTTTTGTTAAGACCCACTCCTTCTCTGCTCTTCGGTTACTATGCAGACAGATAATGCTATAAACCAATTATATTGGATTGCGTCGAATACATTTGACGTAAATAACTCGTTAAACAAACTGGTAGATTTGCAGTTAAAATTACAAAAAAGAAAGAAAGTCATTGTTGTTTTAAGTGCAAAGTTACAGAATGCGTTCTGTCCACTGTGAGGAACTGACAACATTACATAAATTGTCACTGATTCATTGAAGGAAAAACCTGCTGAAGTCTTTTCTGTTTACATAAATCATGTACGTTTATTGCATTTTTTTAGAATTACGAACAGCAAGTATTTTTCTATATCTTGAATATTATGCGCGTCCATAACAGGTTTGCAAAAATTTATTCACCACTTTTATATCTATTTTTGATTCTTGAGCCACGTAAAGTTTTCTAGAATATAATTTTTTTACTACCTTGTCCAACAGCAACAACAAATTGGTATAAATTTGAATCGAGGTATAAATTTGTAAGTAGTGTGAATGTGAATAATAAGAAAAATTCTCACTGCTCAAACTTTGGTTGTCAGTTGTGCAAAACCTACCCTCAAGTGGTTTTCAGTGTAGCTTGAATTTCGCCATGTTTCGGCGGTAATTAAACTAACTCCAAAACTTGCTAAATGCAGTAGCGAACGCTTGTAACGCAAGCACTTGGGGATCATGGTTTTGATTTGTTTTGAATTTCGCGCAAAGCTACACAAGGGCTATCGGCGCTAACCGTCCCTCATTTAGCGGTGTAAGACTAGAGGGAAGACAGCTCGTCATCACCACCCACCGCCAACTCTTTCACTACTCTTTTACCAATGAATAGTGGGATTGACCTCACAAATTAACGTACTCATGGCTGAAAGGACGAGCACGTTTGGAGTAATGAGGATTTGCACCTGAGACCCTCGCATTATGAGTCAAGTGCCTTAACCAACGGACCATCCCGGGCCTAGGTGACCATGGTCAGCAAATCTTTACCTTGTGTCTCAGAACGGCTGATATGTATATTAACACTTTTACTGATAAGGAGAGAACAATGTTTCGACCTTCCCAGGTCATCTTCACGTTAAGAACCTTGTTCTCTCCTTATCAGTAAAAGTGTTAATACCTATACCAGCCGTTCTGAAATACATTTTTATTTCAAGTGGATTTCTTGTCATCAATAAATCTTTACTTTATCTCTCTTAATTTTTACGATATATCGTATACTAATCTTAATGCTAATAGCATTAAACAATAAATTCAATCTGCATCTACATACATCAGGTTACCTATTTTCCTTTAGTTGTAAATAAATGTTTTTTGTTTTTTTTAATAATGCCATTTCAGAGGTGAATCAGAAAGAACATTGATTAATGAAAATAGAAAATACACTCCTTCCACTCAGCAAAACATTGTCACTCTGTGTAACCGGTTTTTCACATTTTGTTTCCTCACACGTTGTTGCTCTTAAAGGTAGCAGCACACTTTGTAATCCCACTCAATCAACATGATAATGTGTGTGATATTAGTAATATCCTGATGTGTTTATTACCTTCCCGTATGAGTTGCTTCTCTCTAGAAGTACATCTGAACAAGAATACAGTGTAAGTGTCTTAGGTTAATGTTCTTTACAATTTCAACGCCGCTAACTCAAAACGAGGCTAGACTTCCTCCAGCGCTACCATAGGAATGAATGAAAACACTAAACGTGACCTTTAGCACACAAACTTGAGCGTTGCACCTGTATTACTCTACATTAATCGCCAAACAAAAAGCAGGTAAAGACATATCAGGCCAGGTGTAAAAATTCACGAGATTGAATATGAGTTTCAAGACCTCCATTTCCGGTTGGTTGACAATTACTGAAACAATGTTAACACTAGATCCGATGTTAATTATTTATTTCTAGACTCTTTCATATATTAGAGCAAATATTTGATGAAATGGCTTTTATCACGGATATGACTTAATACATTTACCATCGGAAACGTTTCATATTGAGTTGTCTGTGAAACATCTGTTAGTTAGGTTGACAAACTTTTCCATGGTTATCATGTCTATATGGTACCTGTCCGCCAATGACTATCTCCTAAGGCTATTTGGTTCTTCCTGGTTGGTTAGAGTGGGATTGTCGTGAAGTTGTGATGTATCAATTTTAAAGGACAATGATGAATTTTACTTACAAGTACTACAGGTGCTCCATGATGCTGTTAAGGCTTGTTAGTTGTAAAAGGGGTGACTAATACACCCTTCACTAGTCTTAAACAGGCATTTTGTATCTTTTCAATAATATATTCTGTTGCTATAACAGGCATAGTCGACTACTTTCTAGAGTGAACAGGAAATACACCTCTTTCAGTCTGATGTTTTGATAGCCCGGTATGGACAGGTGGTTATGACATTCGACTCGTATTTTGAGGGTCCCAGGTTCGAATCCTCGTCGCACCAAACATGGTCACCCTTTCAGCCGTGTGAGCGTTATAATGTGACGTCAATCTCACTATTCGTTGGTAAAAGAGTAGCCCAAGAGTTGGCGGTGGGGGTCATGACTAGTTGCCTTCTCTCTAGCCTTACACTACCAAATTAGGGGCGGCTAACGCAAATAGCCCTCAAGTATCTTTACGCGAAGTTCAAAACAAACGAAACAAAACTGATGTTTTGATGATAATATGAATTCCTATTGTTAAGAATATGATATCCAAATTTGTCAACAAAAAACAGATGTCGTGAGAAAGAACATTTTCTCCCATGACAATAGACGTACTAAGAAACATAGCAGTTTTCTACCAATTACCCAATGAGTTTTATTTGCGAATTACTCTCTGACATTACCCAAAACGTACCTCCACAGAGTTTTTTGGAGATAATATACCCGATAGTAGTAGAAGATACAGAACTATTTGCGTTGCCAACAAGAAACAAGAAAATACTAATATAGGAACAGAAAATGTGTGAAAAAGCTAAGAAAAAAGGAAATTAATTCATCCAGAGAGGAAAAGCACGTATTTGGTATCCATCAGTGACAAGATAATCATTCAGCTTAGGATAGATTCAACTATACTTGGTCTTGATAAAAATAGCTTTATCTGATTAAGCATTAAAGCATCCAATCATTCATCTTCCTAAAAGACTAAGAAGGTGCTAAACACGTTCATCCCCCCCTCTCTGAAGTCTTCACAGAACTTTATCTTCATTCTGACATCCAAGGAATATTTGCATAGACTAACCTGGCATGTTATCTGCAAATATAAAAATAAGAATACCATTGCAATTTGTTGCATGAATCGTGTTAATACGTTGCCAGACATTCTGAAGATATTTAACATTTGGTCTTGTACTCTGATTTGTGGATAGTGTAATTATCTGATCCACAAAACGGCTAACTTTCAACACAGATACCTGACTGAATTATTTGAAGAATCAATCTAGACATTTATGTATGGTAACATTGTATTCTATTGGATAATGTGCAGCATTTTACTGTTTTCTGCTCAGTGTAGTGACGACAGCCATCCTGCGTTAACTTTCTGGACATGTGACACCAGCAAATGTGCTGCTTCATGACCTTCGTTCTCCTTGGTGTACATATGTTGATCCAGTTTCTATAGGTTAGCAAAGATGCCAACCATTACGATTTGAGCTTAATCATTACGATTTTGGTGTATACATTACCACTATACGCTCATACAGACAAATATTACGACTTGTTGCAACTCCCAAATTATTATATATTATATAGGCCTACACAATAAAGTGATAAATTGTTCCCCCAGGGCTTGAAAGGGGTGAAAAGAAAATTTCTAGTGAGATACAAATAAATTTTGATAATAAATAAAAGACATAGTCCAAATGGCTACTTGCTATAATCATGTTTGTGCTTGAAATAATAAAAAATATTTGTGCTCCGACGTCTACCAATAGTTTGAGTGAGGTGCTTCTCCATACTGGGTACGAGGAGGAATCCATAGTTCGTCATCAGTGCTTGTCAGCCAATCAGCGCTTGCGTAGATGGGTATTTCTCATTTTCTAAGCGGCATAGAAACACCAATGCGATCGTTGACAATCACAATCACGATCTGTCTACAATCATTATGCTCAGTCATTTGAAATAGTTGGCATCTCTGGGTTTGTATATCATCTCAAATTATGGCTGACTGTATTCTCGAACAAAGGACTGCTTAATGGTTATTCCAAAAGGATGCATCTACCAACTACATATCCTTCCTCGACAATAAAGTTTAGTGCTGAATAAGCGAAAACCTCAGGGCTAATAACCAAGGAGTAGCATAGAGGTCCCCATAACTGACCTTAATATATCCTGGTTTATTAACATTTGTTCTTGACTTTTCCCTTCCCGAATTCTTATTGCTAGATAAATCAAGTTGGCTGATATGGGCAACAACTCTGAATAGTCCGAATTGTGGTCAAGCAGTCTTGGCCATAGATCAAAGAGTATGTAAATCAAGTGTTTGAAGGAGGAAAGGTTTCTTCCCAAATATACAGATTCTAAAGTTGTTATGAATGAGTATTGATAAGTAACATTGATGAAAGACACAGTTTTCTTACCACTATAACGGTGACCTCTGACCTACTTTGTTGAGAACGTGACCTGTTATAGACCACAAAACAAACTGTAGTCCAATCATTTCCTGAAGAAATGACTAAAATCTAAAATTTAACTTTCACAAATCGATGTTATTATAATCAGTTTTTAAGTTCTGTTAATCAGTAATCAATCAAAGGCCAGTGAAATTTATTCATTTTCATGTGAATGTTGATCCAGCAACTTGGTAATGGTCAATTTTACTGGTCAGTAACATCTAATCGATTAATGAGAACACTAAAGTGATGACAAAAGAAATTTTGGACATTCTTAATATACTGTTTTAAAGTGTACTCATAAAGTTCACCAAAGTTTAGAAATATGCACAAAATTTGATAACGTAGAATCAGAATTACACAAGGGTAAGGCTGACTTTTAGAATACCACAGTATGCAGTATTGTCTAATTTTGTTTAATTTTTAAAGGAATGAGTAATAATTTCAGCTTTTTTTTAAACCATTACCTTTCAAAAAGTCACCGAAAAAATTACTGGATATAAATGGTTAAAAACTGGTTTAACATTTGAAGCATATTATTAATAATATCTTTCTTCAATCTAAAAACAACAAATAAAGTATTCAGTTAAATTCAACTAATCGGACGGAAAAACTACTGAAAACTATTAATCAAAAGAATTGATAGGGAATTCTTGTAAGTTTATCATTTGTTATGGTATTCCTATAGATCTGGGCAACTGTTAGAGCATACTTGTAGATCTGGTCAGTTATTAGAAAATTCTTATAGATATGGGCAGTTGTTAGAGCATACTTGTAGATCTGGTTAGTCGTTAGAAAATTATTATAGATATGACTAGTTGTATGGTCCTCATAATGCAAGGTTACACCAACTCTGTAGACTATGTATTACAGGAGAGGAAGTACATTTTTGTTTGTTTGTTTGTTTTTTAATTTCGCGCAAAGCTACTCGAGGGCTATCTGCGCTAGCCTTCCCAAATTTAGCAGTGTAAGATTAGAGGGAAGGCAGCTAGTCATCACCACCCACCGCCAACTCTTGGGCTACTCTTTTAGCAACAAATAGTGGGATTGACCGCCACATTATAAGGCCCTTACAGCTGAAAAGGCGAGCATGTTTCTTGCGACGGGGATGCGAACCCGCATCCCTCAGATTACGAGTCGCACGCCTTAACTCACCTGGCCATGCCGAGCCTAGGAAGTACATGTGTCTGTGTATTAGTAATTGAGTGTACATTTGTTTATGTGCATACATATATATATAAATATGTTTCCATGTTGATACATGTTGGCCTAATTTGTTTACGCTTAGATAATAAATACATTACTATATTAACTTTGAATAAACACTCCCAATTTTACAGTTCAAACGAATCATTGTTTTGCCATGCTTATGTCGCCCATGTAAACATGGCAGCAGGTGTAATCGCTGTAACAAAGTACTATTGAATATGGATATATAGATTGCTCTTTGTTTAAGAAATAGGCTTTAGATCAATACATAGGCTTACAATAAACTGTATAGGCTTACAATAAAGTCTAATAAGTTACTTCAATGTTTAAAAAAACAAAGCAAGAAGCAAGTACAACAAACAGACCTTAAATATATGGTTTTCGCGATTCATATTAAACAGATGCTACTAGCCATGTAAAGGAATAATGGAGTCTTCAATAACGGTAACAAACATAACAAAATGAGTCGGGGTAAGGCGGAGAAGGCACATAGAGACATGGAAGATGATTTATTGATTTCTTGATTTAAAAACAAGGAATTTTGCACGAGGATCCATTTTCTTTTCTCTTTCTCTCTCTCTTTTTTTTTAGAAATAGATTGTGACAATTAAGACAAGCTTTGTGCGCTTGGCAGAAACGAATTTACTCACTATTTAGTAGGCGACAGATAAATGCCATCAGTTTAAGTTTTATCGAAACGTTGGGAGACCAGCACCTGCCAGTGCAACCATTAGCAGGCTTTCTCCATTCACACAATGAGCAATTAATTCAGATATCAATCGATAATCAACAACCCAGGCCAGATCCACTCCAGTGGACAAATGATTCCAAAAGAAACCGGCTGCTTACCAGGACTGTGTCTGTACGATATCCTAGCGCTGCCATTACGTAGAAACCATTAATTGTCAGGTTATTAAATTATCACTAATAACCAAAAAGGACAGCGGGAAAAGTATAGCAACGACAAAGAAAAGAGTTCTAATTGTTCTCGAATGAAGCTGCTTTGTTCCTTGTCTTAATTAAAGAGGCGCGTCTATTTGCGCTTAATTATACTTCTCAGGAAAGAAACCCTTTTCTGAAACATCCGGTGAGCTCTACTTTAGTAAAATTAATATTTTGTAAGTAAATGACTCATAATTTTAAAGGAAATTGTATCGTTTTAAAATGAGAAAGGGAAATGCAGTAGACCTTTTATTTATCTTGTTTTTTAGTTTTGAAAACTTTAGAAGATTTTACTCAGATTTTTTCTATCAAAACTTCATACAAGACACCAGTAAGACTGGAGAAAGCATACAAGAACTGAAATTCTCAAATTATGGTTAAAAAAAAAAAGTATATGTGGAACTTTCTGGAAACTCAATACCATTCAAAACGTCATGCCGCCTGTGATCGAATAACAATAATGCCTGCTCACTAATTTAGTAATTAGATTATAAAGGTTTTTCAAATATCTATACTTATTACATATTATTTGTGGCTCTTTTGTAAAATTCACACGCAGTTGCCATTAATTCTGCGATGAAATATCTGTTGTCAACGTTACTGGCAGCGACCCCTGTTGTGTCTCAACAATATAGTTGAGGACTCATAGCACTAAAGTTCGGGGTTTGATGTTCCCACCCCTGAGCACTACGCAGATAACTTATTGTGCTGTTTTACATCAAAATAAAACAATAATAACAATCTACTAGTGGGTGTGTTGTTGAAACTTGACAAATATATTTACAATTCACATATATTGTCACTTTTTATTGACGGAATAAATATGAATAAACGTTTTTGTTTTTAGCCTAAAGCTACACGAGACTCTCTGCTCTAGCCGTCCCTAATCGAGCTGTGTGAGGCTAAAGGAAAGCAGCTAGTCATCATCACCCAGCGCCAACTCTCAGGCTACTCTTTTACCAACGAATAGTGGGATTGACCGTCACATTATAACGCCCCCCCGGCTGAAAGGTCGAGCATGTTTGGTGCGACGGGGATTCGAACCCGCGACCATCAGCTTACGAGTCGAGCGTCCTAGCCACCTGGCCAAGCCGGGCCGCGAATAAAAGAATCACCATTGATTCGGATTGTAAATAAACGTCGCTTATGGATGTATTACTATTTAAACGGTATTTATTTTCCCTATAAATAAAATGCAACAAACAATTTTACTTTTCACGAAAATAAGCGAGTTGTACATCAAACCTTACGCCTTTGATGTAAGCAGAAGCTTTAACTTCTTTTAATGACACAATACTACGAACCCTCATCACAAGTTCACTTTTTTCGGTTTTATCCTGCTTTGGCTGGAATAAAACTTTAATAAAACACGCGCGTGTCTGCTGTCATTTTTCAATAATGAGCATTTTATAATCGTATGCTTGCTCTGCAACGTTGTAGGTGTTACAGAATTTACGTAATGTGAAAATGTTGTTATAAAGAAAAGTGATACATAAAAAACATTCATTTATCAAAATAATAACAAATTCAATATTGACAATGTAATTCAACGCTCCACAGCACAACCAGCTATCCACCGAGGGGATTGAACCTTAAATTCTAGGGTTGTAAAACCTGACTCTTACTGCTGAGCCACTGGAGGACTATAGAAACAATGTTTTAAATGACGTTTCTGTCTTTTTTTTTCTAAATCTACTCTTCTTTCTTCTCGTAGGTTTACGTGTCCATTAACTTATTTGAGTATAAATTTATATATATATATATATAATGCCCCCCCCCTCCCGCTAGTACAGCGGTATGTCTCCAGATTTACAATGCTAAAATAAGAGGTTTGATTCCCCTCGGTGGGCTCAGCAGATAGCCCGATGTAGCTGTGCTATGAGAAAACACACACACACATAAATGTATTAATTGTTCTGCAAAATGATAGAGTTTATATATCATGAAGTTTATAAGAAGCCTTTCGAGCTTCTTAGCTGCATTGTTTAAGTTTACACTTATACTACGGAAGGTAAAACGACATTATAAAATAAATTTGGATATGGATAACATGATACATACACAATCTTTCGTCCAAAAATAAAATATCCATGACTTGTCCCCCGCTCGTGAGTCTACGGATTTACAACACTAAAAGACATGGGTTTGATTCTCCTCGGTGGACTCAGCAGACATCCTGATGTGGCTTTGCTATAAGAAAAACACACACACAATGACTTAGAATAAACAGAAAATTGCCTCATCATCATGTGAGAAGCGTATTATTCTTAACATTAAACAGTACGCGAAGACTAAAGTTGCATTTCTCTATTAACATTTGGACGAAATATTAGATTATATACTTTGTGAAAGCTTATTAAAGAAACGAATAATAATGGTGCAGTTGTTAAGGCATTTCTCTGTGCTACTGATACACGCGTTTGGCTAAGAAATAACGAAGCGTTATAAAATATGATACAAGATGTAAAGAACAGGAACTGCAGTGGCAGAGCGGCATGTCTGCGGACTTATAGCGTTAGAATACGGGTTTCGATACCCGTGGTGAGTACATCATTATGTTGCTTTGTGCTTAAAAACAAGTAACAACCTTTTGGATAACCTGTTATTATTATCGGTTTGTTCAGTTGTTTGTAGATATAATTTAATTATCGTGTCTGTTTATTTCTATTATCGAAATAGTTTTTATGGACAGCACAATTTCAAACTAAATTTAGCTTTATCTACATCGATTGTTCTCCCATCATGCAAAAGGTAAATTTATTTTCGATAACATCCTTTAATAACGTTATCTTTATAAACATATATATATTTGTGAGTACTAAACTACAAAGTCTTGTTTGATTTGTTCTGAATTTCGCGCAAAGCTACACGAGGGCTATCTGCGCTAGCCATCCCTAATTTAGCAGTGTAAGACTAGAGGGAAGGGAGCTATTCATCACTACCCACCGCCAACTCTTGGGCTACTCTTTTACCAACGAAAAGTGGGGTTGATTGTCACATTATAACGCACCCACGGCTGAAATGGCGAGCATATTTGGTGAGAAGGGGATTCGAACCCGTGACCCTTGCATTACGAGTCGGGTGCCTTAACCATCTGGTCATGCCGGGCCCAAAGTCTTGTTACCAGATAAGCATTACCATTTAATCGCTATTTCTGGAGTGGTCTTTCGTGCTTGGAAATATCTATTGGATTACCACATCATCAAGTCCAAGTTATCATACAAATGTTACCACTGTACTAACGTATTTGTGCTAATTTTTTTGTATTTGTATTTAACTATGCAGCCACAATGTTTATCGGATATCGTCATTTAGTTTGAAACAACGGTAAAAACTATGTTTACTTTTTAAATATTAAAATTATATTTTAGTATAACTGCCCTGAAAATGCATTCTAGTCAAATAAACACACAAAGATATGTATGTATATATGTATAAATATATACACACAAATATACGTGAATATAACTAGATATGAATATAGAGTATTGGGCGTAATCATGGAAGCATACAAATGATACACGCACAGACACAAACAATTAATAACTGTCGCTAATTGGTCACTTTACTATTCGTTCAATGCACTAATACTTTGTATTTGTTTTTAATAAGAACACATGCTAATTTTTGAATGCTACTTTGGGTATATCAAGGTGTAATAGTAACATTTTGAACCGGTTGTCCTCAAAATTCATCTGAGTTGTCTGATTGCTGTTTGACTTTCTCAGTTTTCGTATAAGCTCACACGGACTTAATAATATCCACACTAGGACTTTTTTTGTAGACCAACTTGTGATTGCGACTGTCCACCAGTCTCTCTGTTATTCCCGGCATATTTTCACTTTATTGCTGAATAGTTGGAATCATTGTCTTGCTAGAGTATTAACCATTATCCAATAGTCTTTGTTCTTCAGGAAATTATATGATGGAAAATAATGTGTTATAGCATACCTATCAGCAGTCAAAGTGCCATCAATTTTATGTGGATCTCGAACATCGTTTGCATCATACATTTGCACTGGTCCACCAGTTAGAGCATACTTTAATGGAGATATAATACGTCGGTCATAATACTGCTTTTCTCTCTGTTATGGAAAAAAATATTTTGATGATTGATAAGTTAGTTTTGAAGTAAACTACAAAGAGCTTTGATATCTTAGTTTTGTATTAAATCACAAAGAGCATCTTCCTACAGTTTCGCGCATCCCGTTGTTTGAAGTTTTATGTCCATTTTGTTTTGGTTATCTCTCTAATTCAGTAGCTACAGCTTCAGAACTAATTTTTAGACCTGTACTTAGACCTACGTTGGTTAGCAAGATCTCTGTTGAATTTTCCTAAATCAAGTAAGAAAAACTTAACCTATGCTACTTATTATAACCTTTGAAGAGTCTGGGTTTTCTACCTCGACTACTTCTTTTAACAGCCCTACTATTTCTAAATACTATAATACCATCTGCAGGTAGTTTCTATACAACTTTTGCTGAATCAATGTTTCCTTACTCTGTCTCATAGAACATATTTCACCAGCCCATGCGTTGATTCCTATACATTTGTCATGTGCCTATTCAGTCCTGAAACTCTGAGTGTATTAGCTACAGTACTACTGGGATTAATATAACTGTCACTTCCTTTATAGACCTGATAGTGATACGAGACTGCTTGCTTGATTGAATGACAATAATTGTACACTGATGCAGCTCATTGGATACAATATAGTGAAATAATCTCGAAATATTCACATTTTTTCACTGTTTCTATTATTAGACTCAATACCATACATTTTGTCTTTCATGAAGTGAAAGTGTATTTCATTACTCAATAATTAATATATGGTATATTTGTTACAATACTAACCCTATATGTTATAGTAGGTCAATTTGTAGATATTATTTTAATATAAGTATTTTTATTATTAATATTATGATAAAGAGAAAACTAGGTACGGCCAGGTGGTTAAGGTGCTTGACTCGTAATCTGGAGGTCGCGGGTTTGAATCCCAATTTCACCAAACATGCTCACCCTTTCAGCAATGGCGATATTATAATGTTACGCTCAATCCCACTATTAGTGTGTAAAAGAGTAGTCGGTAGGGTTGGTGAAGCTAGCTGCATTCCCTCTAATCTTATACCGTTGAATAAGGGACGACTAGCGCAGATAGCTCTCCTGTAGCTTTGCACAAAATTTAAAAAACAAAAACACAATCAAAAACAATAAACTGAACGAAAGTAAAAACACAATCACAATAATAAGGCGTGCTGACAGTTTAGCGCAGAGCAAATATTTATAAACAGTTCGGTATGTTGATGGACACAACACCAGATAGTTTTCCTAACCATTTTATTTTGTTTGTGTTATGAAATCACTTTATATATTGTTGTTGTGTTTTTAATTGAAGTACTTCACATTTTGAACAGAAGAGAAGCGAAAGGTAACACAAAATCTTTCTTTCAAGTTTAATAATCTCCGGACTGGTCAGATGGTTAGGGAGCCCTGGTTGAAATCTCCTGGTCGTAGGTTCAATTTTTTTCATTTCAGATGCTCTCTATTTCAGCCTTGTGAGCGTTATAACGTGACAGTAAATCCCACTTTGATAGTTTGTTTAGGCAGAGTATTCACAACAAAACTTTGTTGAATGGACAGAAGTCTTCCGAAACGCCGTCCTCTACACTTGTGTTTCCACAACAGACAGTTGCCGTCCATTCTACAAAGTTTCATTAGTAAATCCCAGTGTTTGTCGATAAAAAGGAGAGTCGGCGGCAGGTGATATTGACTAGTTGCCTTTCCTCTAATCCATAACTTTTAAATTAGGAAAAACAGGCACAAAAAAAAGCCCTCGAATAGCTTTGGGTGAAATTTCTTTTTCAACGGGCACGTGACTTTTTAACATGACATACTCACCAATCGATTTGAGAAAGATGTGTAGAAACTGGAGCCAGTACTGGTTCCAATGAACACTTTAAATAGATCACTTAAGCACTACTTCTTATTGCGAAACACGCTTGAGCGTAATCAGTAAGTTGTATTGTAATCAGTGGTGTAAAATAATTTAAACGGAATAAATAAAGTCAAATGTTTAAATGTTAGATATTCAACTCTAGAAAAACGTCTTTTTAACTACCTTTTTAATATAACCATATTTTCAGTATATAGTAAGTATAGTGAAAGTGCTTTTTCAACTAAATAGGGATATGCTAAACATTAAGTCTATTTAAGTGTCATGATTAGTTCACTGCGTACGGTTATTTAGTTTTTGCTTAAAAAACAAAACTAAATATAATGCGTGAGAATAATTTTCTCACATAAAACGCACAAACCTTTAGTTGTGAAAAAGTACTTGGACAAATATTTATTGTTTTTTTGCTACTGAAGCTCAGACAAACGATGAAGTGTAAAATTCTAAAGTATTCAACTTATATTTCATCACATTAAACATGCTCGCCCTTTTAGCCGAGGGGACGTTATAATATGACGATCAATCCAATTATTCGTTAGTAAAAGAGTAGCCCAAGAGTTGGCGGTGACTATCTACCTTCCCTCTAGTCTTACACTTCTAAATTAGGGACGGCTAGCGCAGATAACCCTCGTATAGCTTTGCGCGAAATTCAGAAACAAACGTATATTTCGCGAGTCGCACTTATAATCTTCGTAATTCAAGTTGGATTCATGCCTAAATCCAATGTAAATGAATTTACAGCACTTTTAAACGGTATTATTCAGCCTTCTGTTCAACCCATTATATTTTTATATCAGTATTATAATATCTATAGTAACACTGTAATGACGTGGTAAAATTATATAGAAGCTTGTGATTGCTTTGTTTCTTTATTTTTTGTTCACAATTTGTTTTTCACATTAATCAGCTAATTATTTTTGTTCTAAAGGGAGAGAAGAAACTTCGTTGAAGGAAGACAATGTAGAAAATATTTCGTGTTACAAAATTATAAACATTTTTGATATATTATTATTATTCGTTATTACAGCGCATTTCTGTAATTTTAATAATTAAAATAATTAACCCTTTTATTCTATTTAATCACTTCAACGCGATACTTTTACCCGTTCTTGAAAATGAAGTCTGGCATGGTAAGTTGGTTTGTTTTTGTTTTGTTTTTTGATTTCGCACAAAGCTACTCGAGGGCTATCTGTGCTAGCCGTCCCTAATTTAGTAGTGTAAGACTAGAGAGAAGGCAGCTAGTCATCACCACCCACCGCCAACTCTTGGGCTACTCTTTTACCAACGAATAGTGGGATTGACCGTAATATTATAACGCCCCCACAGCTGAAAGGGCGAGCATGTTTGGCGCGACGGGGATGCGAACCCGCGACCCTCAGATTACGAGTTGAACGCCTTAACACTCTTGGCCATGCCGGGCTACGGTTAGTTGGTTAGGGCTCGTAATCCGAGGGTCGCAGGTTCTAATCCCCGACACACCAAACATGCTCGCCCTTTCAGCCGTGGGTGCGTCACTAATGTGAAAGTCATCTACACTATTCGTTAGTAAAAGAGTAGCCCACAATTTGGCGGTGGGGGTGATGACTAGCTGCCTTCCTTCTAGTCTTACATTGCTAAATTATAGACCGCTAGCGCAAATAGTCCTCGTGTGGTTTTGCGCGAAATTAAAAAACAACAAAAAGCAAAAACTTTTAAAAGAAACCTCCAGTCAGCTACAACAACGAAAAGAGTATTAAAACTTATACAAGTATTTAACAGAAATTGAAAAAAATAAAACGACACGGTGCATCTCTTATCTCAGTATATGAAAATTATATCTATACAAGTCAACAGCGACCATGTCTTTTGACATATTTATAACCTGGACGGAACACTCGCCTTACAGACAAGCACGATAACAAATCATACGCTGGCTTTATAAATTCTGCTATGAATATATACATGGCATGGTAAATAGATGAACAAAAGACAGCACAACTGCAAAAAAGCGAACTAGTTTATGTTCCTAAGAAATATATTACTGCAATTAAAGTACAGTGAATGGGTTGAATGATATTATTCGCCAGAAATGCCATTTCATCTGGTTGAAAGAAATTATATTATTTCCCTTTTATGAAAAGCACGACAGGTTTTAATGGAATACAACATTTTTACAGTACAGGTGGTAGTCGGATTATTATTATAAACCAATGGGAAACTTGGAAAAGCAGTAGAAACATTTATTAGAACCTGCCAAAGAAGTATATCTTACGCTATCGCTGGTCGTATTTTATGAAACTAAGATTTTAAATCATTAGTTTTCGTTTTTTATAATCCATTATAAAACACAAGCAGTGAATGTATCATCAACAATATTTCTCTAAAAGTTTGTTATAGACTGACTAGCTTAGGAATAATATAACAGGTTTGTTGGTTGATGGTGTTTCGATATTCAGCTAACAAAGCCGAAGATTGTTGTAATCGTGTCTAATACACGTTCAACAGTCGATCAGCCTTCTCTGATTTCCCATGTATTTTATTCAAATTTAATTTCACTTATAGTTTAGTCGAAATTTTAGTTACGTGTAGCTATTGTAACTATGCACGTTGTATTGGTTTACTCTATTTACCTGTACGACAAAGATATTTGGACTGTATGTTGCACATCTTACACTGTATCTTTATTCGAGGCCCCGCATGGCCAGATGGATAAGGTACTCGACTCGTAATCTGAGGGTCGCGGGTTCGCATTCCCGTCACACCAAAAATTCTTGCCCTTTCAGCCGTGGCGGCATTATAATGTAACGATCAATCCCACTGTTCAATGGTAAAAGAGTAGCCCAAGAGTTAGCGTTGGGTGGTGATGACCAGGTGCCTTTTCTCAAGTCTTACACAATTAAATTAGGGACAGTTAACGGAAATAGCCCTTGTATAGCTTTGCGTGAAATTCGAAAACAAATAATCTTTATTCGACACTATGCGAATAATATAATAACAATAAGCGGTAAACTTGAGGGATTATAATGTTAAATTGTGGGTTGAATCCTGCGCTAGGCACAATTCACATAGTCCATTGTACAGCTCTGTGCTTAAAACAAACAAAAAGCAAAATGTGCTTGTACTCGAAGGCATAGATAGAATGAAACACACAATTACTTTAGAGATTATATTTTACGTCCCCAGCGGTATGTCTGTGAACTGTTTAGCGTTGTGCTTAATTCTAAACAAACAGAAACAAGGTATTTTCAATTTAAAGCAGTTTGTTTAAATCATGTACTTTCACAAATCACATCTTATGTTCTTTTATTTATTTATTTATTTAATCAAGCAGTTTATTTACAGAATGACTGGTAATGTTAACTTGTCGATTAAGAGTGTCTCATGTATGGCAACATTATAGTTTTCTTTTCTTAAAAGTCATTCACTTTGGTATTTGAATTTCAGACAAAGCTACACCAGGGCTATCTGCGCTAGCCGTTCCTAATTTGGCAGTGTAAGACTAAAGGGAAGGCAGCTAGTCATCACCACCCACCGTCAACTCTTGGGCTACTCTTTTACCAACGAATAGTGGGATTGACCGTCATATTACAACGCCCCCATGGCTGAAGGAGCGAGCATGTTTGATGCGACGGGGATTCGAACCGCGACCCTCAGATTACGAGTCGAACGCCTTAACCCACCTCGCCATGCCAGAAAATAATTCAGAAAAGAAAATATATAAATGAGTATATTAATTTTTTGTCTCGAATTAAGACAAATAAACAGCAGCTTTATATGAAGGTTTTCAAGTCAAGCGTTTGTTCTTATATAGGCACTTTTTATCAATATCCCGCAAAAATATATAAAAGAAAATTCGCGCATAAGTTCAAACAGTCTGAACGAACCACATATTGTAATTTTGGCATTTCATCTTTACTTGGCATCACTTAAAGGCCTAACATGGCCAGGCGGGTTAAGGCGTTCGACCCGAACTCTGAAGGTCGCGGATTCGAATTCCCGTCGCATCAAACATACTCGCCCTTTCAGCTGTGGGGGCGTTATAATGTGACGGTCAGTCCCACTATTCGTTGGTAAAAAAGTAGCCCAAGAATTAGAGATGGGTGGTAATGACTAGTTGCTTTCTCTCTAGCCTTTAGCCTTACACTGCTAAATTAGGGACGGCTATCGCAGATAGCCCTTGTGTACCTTTGCGCGAAATTCAAAACAAATCAAACTATCACTTTGTGTGTGTGTTTTTTATAACAAAGCCACATCGGGTCATCTGCTGAGCCCACTGAGGGCAATCGAACCCCTGATTTTAGAGTTGTAAATCCGTAGACTTACCGCTTTACTAGCGGGTTCACCACTTAAAGAATTTGACATAATCATTCGGGTTTTTGACACAGCAAATAGATTAGCTATCATTCTTACAAAACATGAGGTTATTCGATAAAAACGTGTTTATTATTTTTACTAATTCTTTACTATATTGCACAACATATAATGTTGTCTGGTTGTTGTTTTTTCAACTCGATCTAAATTTTATATTATTAAAAAAAAAATGTAGTCTCTGTACCAAACAATAATAACAGCTTTTCATAAAAAATGTACGTCAATTCTTTACAATCTTGGGATGTGGAAAAATATAGGAGGACTAGATGATTGATGACAGGCTAAACCGTGAGAAAAGTTATACAAGACATTAATCATTACGGGCTTCTCGTAATCGGTGGTGGAACTGTAAATGCTCTAAAACTGGGGGGTGGGACTATAGAGTGAATCACATTCAAATGCAGAGCTAATTCATTCGTGGATATTAAATACGTCTGCCTACAGCAGCGGTGATAAGTATGAAACTTATAAATTATATTTACTGCAAGTGAAGAGCTTACTCTCGAAAAGAAATCGCCACCTGCTGGAACAGAGGCGAGTCTACAAATTTACAACGCTATAATCATGGGTTCGATTCTTCTCGGTGGACACAGCAGATAGCCTGATGTGGCTTTGCTGTAAGAAAACACACAAACACACACAATGAAAGAAATTAAGTTGTTTTACAGAAATAACCGAGTTCCTAGTTTTTGTCATATTAAAAAAAAGCTTAATATATTCAAAATTTAACTACTATAATTATATACAAAAGAATCGTTTTGTTACACGAATAACATCAACAAATACCACACATAAAAGTCCTATAAAGTATATTAAAGAAACAGGTTTTACAAAATCGAGTTAAATTAAGCTGAAAAATGCTAAACGAAAACATGAATAAAAAACGTTTATTAAAAACACGAAATTTGAGATACACTAATTATAATAAGTAAACAAAGTAAAATTATGGAGGCTTCCTCATTATCAGAGAGTAAAATGTTTGGTATAATACATTTTTCTTCGGGCTATAGCAACTTTTGAATATTCAATATGATATATAAAATATTTATGGTACATGTAATTTGTACACTTATACAAAGACGTGTTTTAAAGTACTTAGGATTAACAGTACAGTACATCTAAAAGTGTTTAGAATAAGTAAATCGAACAGACAAATGAGAGTAAAATGGCTACCAGTTTGAGCACGTTAAACAAAGACAGTAGGTCTCGTGCTAGCAACAAGTCGCAATGAAACGCCATATGTCAGAGTCTTGAGTTTCACGTTGTTTGGCGTTCGTAGATAGTATAGCAATAGCTTTAGATAATGGTATGTAATAACCTCTTCTGAAGAGAAGTATTGATACACTCATATCATAAAGTGGCTTCTGATTGGAAATATATATACTCTTTCAAGACGGAAATATTCCTCGTACTTAATTGTAACATGAAAGGGAATATAGCTCAACTTGTGGAACCAGAACTATCCAGAAATAGTCCTTCAACAAATCATATCCCAGCAGGTAAAACTTCGCAAACACAGAAATGGTAAGAGTCGTACACATGCTTCAGGCAACATTGCGTAACATAATCCAGGATTCCCACCTAGAAAAGCAATACAAGATAAACGTACACAAGTCTCACGACGTATGTCTTCAACGTCGGTTGCACAAGCAGCCAGAGAATGAAACATTCATACTGCTCGGATGCGGCGATTATAGAATTTTATGTGATCGAACTGTTAAACTCGCACTGAGAAACCATCATCCTTACACACTAGATGAATTATGGAAAGAATACAAGGGAGAGTGGTGTGTTTTATGAGAATCTTTTTGAAATGGAAACTACACTTTAAGGCAATTGTCGAGATGCACAGTCGTCAGATGACTGGTCGTGACGGAATGTACTGTAACGACACGGTGAGGCGCCAAAATCGTTTTAATATATAACGCATTCACACTTATATATTCTGTCGAGCTTAATAGAAGGAGGTTAATTAACATAACAAAGATTTTCAAGAACTATATCATCTCAATTCATACACAAATATTCCAACATACCAACCATACCAGATAGACTCCAGAGTAGTACAATAACGTACTTCAATAAAAATTGGATGAAAAACAAATTACTATGCGAACTAGATAGGTACCTCATACATGATGACGTTAGTCCTAAACATCTCTCCCCGGTCAATATATATTTTAATCATAAAACATAAATAAAAAATAACAATGACAATAAATATATAATAAAAATGTATGTATATATATATATATATATGTATACACACACACACACATAATGAATGAAAATTTTTTTTAAAAAGTGCCATCAACAAACTTGACATCTTGTTGATAGGGCAAAATAATAACCATATATGTGCCACGATACATGGACATTGCTCTGAAAAGGATCGGAGTAATATTCAGTTCACTCTGACCCAAAAATGAAGTAACTATCACTATCAAATACTGCAAGACCACGTAAGTACGGGGATGAGAGGTCAAAGAGAACCTGACCCTCCAGGGTACGAACATACAATACCCAAACACCTACAGAGAGAAAGAGAGAACTTATATATATATGTGTGTAAGAGCTGACGAGAGCTCTTTTAAAATATTTTTGCCTCATTTTTGTGATTAAAGATAAACATTTCTTGGATTATTCTACGAACATTTTCATGATTTATTCTTCCTTCTCTTCTTTTCTTTTGAAGACAACATCATTATCTTCCATGCTATTGTCGCCTCTAGACACTCACAGTGGGAAGTATACATTTCTGTAGCTAAACTGTTTTTGTTTCTCTCAATGACTAATATTTCTGTAAATATTGTATTTTTCTCCACGATAAAAATGTACTTATGTTTTATACCCAAAAGCCTAAAGTTATAAGGGTTATCTGTGTATATTCGATGAAACACACACGTAAGAGGGCCCGGCATGGCCAAGCGTGTTAAGGCGTTCGACTTAGTAATCCGAGGGTTGCAGGTTCCATTCCCGGTCGCACCAAAACATGCTTGCCTTTTCAGTAGTGGGGGCGTTATAAAGTGACAGTCAATCTCACTATTCGTTGGTAAAAGAGTAGCCCAAGAGTTGGCGGTGGGTGGTGATGACTAACTGCCTTCCCTCTAGTCTTACACTGCTAAATTAGGGACGGCTAGCACAGATAACCCTCGAGTAGATTTGCGTGAAATTCAAAACAAACACACGTAAAAGACAATCAACAAACGTCATCCCCTGGAAGTGAAAATAAGTTCACTAATTTAACACACTCTTCGTTCTTACTTTTTTATAGAAATTCACTCTGCTTGTTGAAATATGCCTAATCCTTTAACGTGATCCAAGCTGGTATGGGAAATTTCGTTGCATATGGAACAGAGCGGATGATTGAAACAAGAAAGCGCTTAATCTTAACGTGAATTAAGACCTTTTTCTTTAAAAAAATTCACTTCGTAAAAAGAAAAATATTTGAATTTATAATCTTAATTGATTTTTTAAATAGACAGACAGATTAGAAAGCAGCACAGCGATAGAGCGTTAACTTATGATAATAGCGTTGTGCCGGGGATCGTGAACACATTGGTTAACAATGATATCGGGTAGTGTAATTTTTCAAATTAAATAAGGTTTGGATGGTCAGATGGAAAGGACGCTCGATTCGTAATCTGAGGGTCGTGGGTTTGAATTCCCGCCACATCAAACATGCTCGTTTTTTTCAGCCGTGAGGCGTTAGAATTTGACGGTAAATCCCACTATTCGTTGGTAAAAGAGTAGCCCAAAAGTTGTTGGTGGGTGGTGATTACTAGCTGCCTTCCCTATGGACCTTACATTGCTAAATGAAGGACGACTAGCGCAGACAGACCTCGTGTAGCCTTTCGTGAAATTAAAAAAAAAACAACAACAGACAAACAAGTAATTTCTAGTATGATAACGATGATGCCATTTATTAACGAAAGTAATGTTTTGGTTCATTTCTACAATAAAATATTATCATGATGTAGCAGAAATACTTTGATGTATTAAAACTGTTATTTTCATTCTGAACAGCGTATTATGTACATAAGCCCTAAACTGTCATGTCAGAAACCTCTAGGGCCCAGTATGGTGAGGTGGGTTAAGGCGTTCGACTCGTAATCTGAGGGTCGCGGGTTCGAATCCCCGTCGCACCAAACATGCTCGCTCTTTCAGCCATGGGGGCGTTGTAATATGACGGTCAATCCCACTATTCGTTGGTAAAAAGAGTAGCCGAAGAGTTGACGGTGGGTGGTGATGACTAGCTGCCTTCTCTCTAGTCTTACACTGCTAAATTAGGGACAGCTAGTGCAGATAGCCCTGTGTAGCTTTGCACGAAATTCAAAAACAAGCAAACAGAAACCTCGAACGTTCAGGTAAAGTATATGCTGATGTTTGTTTCTATGAAATTAAGCTCAAAGCTACACGATGAGCTATCTGTGCTCTTTTCACCGTGGGTATCACACCCAGTTTCTAGCGTTGTAAGTCTACAGACTTACCGCTGTGGGGGGCGGGCTAGGTCCTAAAGATCAGAGAAAAGGAAGTCAATCATCAGCATTCTTCATATCTAGGGTTTTGGCCGCCTCTTGGAACCAAATAACGGAACTGACTGTCACTCTTATAACGCGAACATAGCTAAAAGTAGGGAGTATGATTACTGGCATCGTTACTCGAACGTCGAACTTTTAAATGAAATTTTCACACTTTAACCACGTATTTCAATGTAAATTTCTGTTTTATATACATTATTAAGATTTAGATTGTATAATTAAATATAAATCTGAACAGCCTTATTATTATAGTTTAGCATATAGACAATTCATTTCTTATTACATATGCACATTCTATGGAAGTGTGTTATTCAGTATAGGATTTTAAAAATTAGTATAGTGAGTACTATTTAAACTAATACACTGGCGTCCATAAGAGCTTTCAGCTAAGTGATTAATAAATATATATGTATGTTAAAAGATAAAACTAAACAATTTAGTTTGCAACAGCTACAAAAACCCAATTTTGACACAATCACCCATATTTCATAACTCGAACCCAGCTATAGACTAGCTTTCCATTTAGGTATAAAACATAAACATCTCTCCAACACGATCACATCTTAGTCTGAAAATATTTTGTTTTATATTAAGGGAGTATGACACATTATACAGAGGATCGATAAGAATACAGGCGCTACCCACGTCAATGGTTGTCCCGAACGTAAATAGGGGAGTTTCTACACTTGCTTACAACAATGTCATCAAAGAGAGAAGACACAGAATCCGAAACAAAGCTTTACCAACATGGTCCGTGACAAACTTCTAACAAGACGTAAGAAGAACATACGTAGTTTGGTCATTTTAATAAGCTCACAAAAAGGGTTTTCTTTTACTTCTCTTCATTTATATATATATAGATATTTATATATTGCAAGATTTACCTTTGGTTCATTGTTGGAAACATCCCTCATCTTTTAATTAAATTACGTATTTTGAGACCAACTATTTTACTTTTAATGATTTATTTTGAAGCCAGCCATTCTCCTTTACTAGTTTATTTTTGGGCTAGCCTTTTCTTCTTTACTGTTTTATTTTTGGGCCAACTCTTTCCCTACTGGTTTATTTTGAATCCACCTCTTTCTCCTTTACTGGTTTATTTGGGGTCAACTTCTTCTCCTTTACTTGTTTCTTTTGGAGCTACTTCATTTTTCTATATTGATTTATTTTGGGGCCAGCTTTTTCTCCTTTACTGGCTTATTTTGAGGTCAACTTTTTCCTTTGCTGGTATATTTTGGAGCTAGCTCTTTCTCCTTTACTGGTGTATTCTTTGAAGAAATATCACCCACTTGTATAATATTTACATATGACAACAGAATTGGTAATACGTAAGAGTTTTAAAAAAATTTTACCGTTGTGTATCTGGATATTCTTAATTACGTCCTTAAAAAGAACGGTGTCGTCACTGTACATTTACTAGGAATCATCATTACCAGCAGTTCTAAAGAAGTCTCGATTATAAAGTCCTTTCTCTACCATAAATAACAAGTGATAGAATGTAACTCATAGCTTCACGTATTTGAAAAGTGTTCAGTATGTCATTCTCAGAAGAGGATAGTCTTAATGCTAAATCTTCTGTCTCTCAATCACGTACATGGTTAACTTATTCATAAAACGCATTTGAATTTCTCTTCATTCAAATTCAAGAAGAACATAGTGGAGTCCTCCTCGTTTGCTTTATTTCTTTAGATTTTAATATCACGGTAAAAACAAACTGATTGAAGTTTCATGAATGTTCCACATCTACACAAAAGTTTGGTTACATTATATTAAAATGATTCTGGAGCCTCACCACGTCATTACAGTCCACGTACGGTAGTACTCTATCCAGCCATCAATCATCTTAAAGATAGCGCAGCAACATAGTTTCCACTGCAAAAGGCTCCGTTGTAAGGCTGTCATGTCCAAAGCATACCACCTTCTTTGCTTGTTTTCTACAACCAATGCAATCTAAGCGAACAGTCGTTCCCAGTGCGTATTTCAAATTGTAACCATACAGAAGTCCATACACGTTGCATCTGGTAACTTGACCGGCATGACTTAGTATAAATATCGTTTCATTCTACAACTGTTTGACATATGCCACTGTTGAACGATAGACACAACTGATAACTTTATCTTAATGTATCTATACCTTTTTGGTATCGTTTCCAGATGGACATTATTTTTTATTATATTGTGTAATGTAACCTGGGGCACGTAGATGGTTTTCCCTCTAAGCTTTGTGTTCGTCGATTTTCGTTTGTTAGAATAACTGCACATTGCTTATCACGAGTGAGGTATAACTTTATCAATTTATCTTACTGGATTATCCTGGTCCATTAGTTAATTCATATTCCTTTGATTTTCACTGCCATTAAGTACAACAGTTATCTCCATCTTGGAAATTTTACTATTCCCAAAAACGACACATTCTTCTATCTGTTTGTACCTGCCGAATTTTAAGGTTATGTGACTTTAGGCTTACCTCTGAGTCACCAGAGGGAACACGCTAAGAATATAAGAATTTTGATAATTAGATTCAGAGATAACATTTTTATAATCTAGTGTTTGGCAAGCTTAATACACCAGGCTTGTAAATAAAGACGACCTAAGAAGGTCAAAATGTTGTTCTATACTTTATTTTAATTAAAGTGCATACTTTATTTTAATTAAAGTGCTAATACCCATACCAGCAGTCTTGAGAAAGCATTGTAAGAAAATGCCTATACTGGTTTAGTTTTACGAGCATATTTAGTTTCATGAACTTGTGTGTGTTTCTTTATTTTTGACATTATGTTAAACAAAACGTTCGCAGAAACTTTAAAATTGATATGCATTAACAATACCACACAACAAAAAAACGAGATGGATTTAGTCGTAATTGTAAATTCGTAAGATGGAAAATAATCTACTAAACCCCAAATAACAGAAATTATTGACTGCATGAAGCTGATCTCAAAAGTGATTATCATAGACTCATTGATAAGAAAAGAAAGTAGCAATAGAAACTACGATCTTTAACATCAAAATACCGTTAGTACCATCAACATACAATTGATATGTGCCATTAACATAGGTTATCACGTTTAATAAGTCAATAACAAAAGGTGCAGTTGCTTGTACAGTTCATCAATAGATTTTACAGTTTAAATTCAGAACAGTAATTTTCAGGGAAATATTCTAAATTATGGCCAAATGTTCAAGTTTACATACATGTACGTATTAATCATTTACAAGAGAGAAGCTATTGCTTCGTGTTTTGTTCCAATCAAACTGTAAAAATAAATATGTGTCACATGACTTCAAGTTATATTCCTACATAATTCCGCCTCTCATAAGAGTTTCCCCTTGTGGAAATAAACGTCTGTAATCTCAGTTTACTTTAATTGAAAGCTAATTTGAATCATGCTATCACCAGGGAAAACAGCACTGGCAATAAGCTATCTGTATTTCCAAAATTCACCACCTCACAAAACTCGGATAATTCAAAATTAAAGTACACTTCGTTATGATTCCAAAATGATATTTCAAATAGAATGATACATTTAATACGCCCAGTTTCTTTGTTTGTCTATTTTTAAAATTACAATTTTAGCACGTCACGTATTATGTTGTCTCTCTTTGTCTCTCTATATTTAAATAACGCGTCTTTAACGTTTTCTTTTGTACATTTGTTTTAAATACACATATATAATGTATCACATGCTTTGCTACCTTTCTATATCTCTTGTCCAGGTAGAACATACCCTAGTGATTAATGTGTCCGGACTGTAAACTCGAGGGTTCATGGTGCGTATCTTTATTGCTACGAAAACTCACTCCGTATTCTAGCTTCATTAATGCGTCATACAAGCGACAGTCAAAATCATAGTTTCCGATCAGTAAAGATTATCCTAAGAGCTATGGATAAGTGTTGTTCACTAATTACTTCCCTGTAATCTGTCCACTCAAACCTAGTGAAGAAACCTTGAGTAACTTTGAGCGAAAATCTAAAAAAACAAAACGCAACGAGAGCAAGCAAACTATTTATATTATGATTCACACGTTTTGTCTGCCCGTCTGTAATTAACAACTTACATCTGATAGTTTTTGCTCTCTCCGCCAATCCGTCATTTTGTTTTCATTAAAAGCACAAATGTAGGTATCTTAAGACTGCCATAAAACATTATACCTCACTCACGTACTAAAAGTACGTCGGCTACACAGATTTGCGTTTTCCACATATTAATTATGCGGCCAATTAGCAAGTTAAGCCTAATTATTTGGTAAGAATAAAAAGTGACAACTGATATAATCAGAAAAGCGGCTCGGAGTGCAAATTAGAAGGTTCAAGTTCCAGATATGCCACTGAACACATTCCCCACTTAACACCAAAAATGTGGCTCCCCATTGGGAGGAATGAGAATTTCTTTTCATAAAGCTATTATTTCAGAAGGAAAAGAAAGTGATAAAAGTAAATTTAGATTGTTTTTTTTTCACCAGATAGCAGTCGACTCACAAGATGAAGTTCGCGGGTTCAAATCCCCGTCACCGAACATGTTTGTCCTTTCAGCCACGGGAGCATTATAATATCCTGGTCAATCCCAATATTACTTGATAACAGAGTAGTCCCATAGTTGGCAGTGGGAGGTGATAATTAGCTGCCTTCCCTCTGGTTTATCACCTCTAAATTAGAGGCAGCTTACGCAGATAGCCCTCCTGTATTTTTGAGCTAAATTCAAACCAAAGTGGGATAATACGACTTTCCTATAAAACTATTGTAAAAACACAAGAAGACATAATTAAGACCTTGTTTAATCTAATTGCATATTAAGTGCCTTTTGCTTATTATTTATTAAAACATCAATTTTAGAAGTGATAAATAAGTTTGTTATTTAGTTAATGTTATTTTACCGTAGTATGATACATAATTTTAAAATATATATATATATTGTCCTCATTTTTTTGAACATCGTAAATTTTACACATCTTCACGTTCTTAAAATATTCAATTGTATCGCTTAACTTTAAACAAATTTTGTATAAAATCTTCAATTCCATTGATGTAAACAGGATTTAAACAGCTCAATTTTCGGCAACAACATAACATCTAAACGGCACAATTTTCTTCAAAGTGAACAAACACTGTTTACAACATTCACATGACTCGAAGTATGCAACACTTTCGTCACCGAACGTTGTAATACGGCACACACTTAAACTGCACAACTTAACAAGTTAATGCTATTATCATCTACGCTGCTCAAATTTTTTAAATACACAACATTCATACTGCCTAGGTTTTTCACTATACTGCTCAACTTTCATGAAATATAAGACATTACCTTTGATGGATTATATCATAACGTTAACACTACTAAGGTTTCTTGAAACATACAAAAATACCATTACTATGTTTTGGAGGGTACACAGCATTTAAACTGCTCTGCACACACTTTCCGGAAGTACACTTTACTCACGTTTGTTTGTTTTAAATTTCACGCAAAGCTACTCGAGGGTTATCTGCGCTAGCCGTCCCTAATTTAGCAGTGTAAGAAGAGAGGGAAGGCAACTAGTCATCACCACCCACCGCCAACTCTTGCGCTACTCTTTTACCAACGAATAGTGGGATTGACCGTCACATTACAACGCCCCCACAGTTGAAAGGGGCGAGCATGATTTGTGCGACCGGGATTCGAACCCGCGACCCACGGAATACGAGTCGAACGCCTTAACACACTTGGCCATGCCGGGCTCACGTTTGTTGAAACATGGAACATACACTTTACCCAGGTTTGTTTTACTACACACAACGTACCACGTATCTTGCTCATTATTGTTAAAACACCCATTACGTAACTTGCTGACGTTTGTTAAAACACACACTAGTTAACTTATTCAAGTTTGTTAAAATACACATGACGTATCTTGCTCATGTTAAAATACACACTACATATCTTGCTCAAGTTTGTTAAAATACATAGGACGTATCTTGTTCAAATTTATTAAAACACACATCACGTATCTTGCTTAAGTTTGTTAAAATATACGTCACGTACCTTGCTTAAGTTTGTTCAAATACACACGACGTATCTTGCTGAAATTTGTTAAAACACACATCACGTACGTTGCTTAAGTTTGTTAAAATACACATCACGTACGTTGCTTAAGTTTGTTAAAATACACACCACGTACCTTGCCCAAATTTGTTAAAATACACACCGGGTACGTTGCTTAAATTTGTTGAAACACATATTCTGTATCTTGTTCAAGTTTGTTAAACTGCGAAGCATTAAAACAATTCAGAAAAGCAGTTGTTATAATTTCTCTATACACCATTGAGGAAAAACTAACTCAAGACAAGAGAAGATAGAGCTTTTGGAAGAAAACAAGCACCAGGGTACCATTTTATGTTGAAACAACCAATTAAATAACAAAAGTGTGTCTACGTTGAAATTTTGTGTGTATGTTTTCCTTGATGGTTTTCTTATTAGTCTTCCAACACACGTTTTTCTGCTGCCTCTACTCAGGACTAATGGAAACTGTATAATTTAATTTCATTATGGTGTTTATGGAGTCAGCATGGTACAGAAACAACGGAACTATCACTTTTGTTTTAAAGTCATCAATTATACACGAAGAGAATACTGCATACATATTTTATATACACCCTAGTGATTTCCTCTCACAAGTGTTTATTCCTTTTTGTTGAAGACGGGGAAACATCGTCACATCTGACCTAAAACAAACACACTAACATATGCGACAAAATAATGAAAAAAATCAATTATTCATTCCAATGTTTTCGCACACTAAGATCCCAAAAATGCTTTTAGGTATTGGCCAATTCTACAGACCGGATGAAAAAAAAAAAAAAGTCACTTTTTTCCGCGCTTGACAATTATTATACTAACTACTGTACGCACTTTCAGTAATGGAAAGCCTAGCAGAAATAGACTACTGAGAGAGCTACCTACACAATATTTCAGTTTGATTAAATTTACATGATGAAATACGGGGGAAAAAATCAAAGTAGAGGGGAAAGTGATGAAGGTTGTTGTACGGTTCTTGTGCTACAGTGAAGACAATGTCGCGTAAATGTTCTTTCAGTCGCTGTTTCAAATATAGATTTGAATTTTTTTTCCGTATTACCGTATTACGAAATAAAAATTCACGGTGTCGCTGCTCATCTGCCTTCAAATGGTTTTTACCTTACTTCACGTGTTTTGTTTATGTGATTCTATAGCTACATAAAATGACTTTCACAAGTTCAATTACTGGCTGTTTTGGAAATTGCATAGACGAAATAACCAGGATATATTTGGACTAAGAATTACATACACAAGCATACTTCTTCGTATTCTATTTAACTGTTATTAAAAACTAAGTGGTTTACTAGTTAAGGTTGTTACGAGAGTGATTCTGGTTCAGGTCTTGTTATGACCAAAAAATTTGGCATATAACTGAAGAACAGTGATGCCTTTACTACATTATAGCAACTCAGCTCGAATTCTGGTTTAAAATATTTAATTTCACGGCATAATACAAGTGATTGTTCAATGTTCTGGACTTCATTATTTATTATGTGATCAATACAAAAGAATTCAACAATTTTTAACGTTCGCTAATTCCTTCTGCTTTTAAGACTATGACCTTTCTTTTAAAAACTGAACATGGACGTCACACTTAAAACTAAATATACTCTTATATGTATTATTATTACAACCAATCAACACCAAGTAAAGTTTTACTTCTATCTTACGTATCATTATCAGAGACAATCTACAATTAAGGCGTTCGACTCGTAATCTGAGGGTCGCGGGTTCAAATCCCAATCGCACCAAAAATGTTCGCCCTCTCAGCTGTGGGGGCGTTATAATGTGGCGGTCAATCCAACTATTCGTTGGAAAAAGAGTAGCCCAAGAGTTGGTGGTGGGTGGTGATGACTAGCTGCCTTCCCTCTAGTCTTACACTGCTAAATTAGGGACGGCTAGCGCAGATAGCCCTCGTGTAGCTTTGCGTTCAATTCAAAAACAAACAAACAAACAAACACAATCTGTGCGCAGTTAGGTTTAACTAGGATAAGAACTAAAATAAACACGTCGCTTGGATACCGTTGATTTATCTTGCATGCGATAATAATAGTTTATAAAGTCTATACGTTACAGTTATAAAAATATGAAAGCAAATTTATATCTATATATAAATAAAACAGTCGTACACCAAAGGCTGAAACGTTACTAACAAAGATATACAATGAGAATAGCAATATAATGATATAAAATAATTTAAAATTTAAGTATGTGTTTTGTAAAGACCACATTCTCTTTTAGCTTACTTCTGGTTTCATATTTTGAACCATTAAAGCCTCTATACTTCCTGTCTAGAAAATTCAGAACAGTAACGCAACTGATCTTCTTCCAATGTTACCATTACTAACGTCTGTAGGGTATTTTTTAATAAGAATGCCAGTAGGTATGGATGATTCACCAATATACATCTTGTTGTAAATTTTGAAGGTTAATCAATAAACATTATTACTTATAAGGAATTTTCCGCGTAATACTATTTTGTATATGACAGCAATTTATTTTACAGATACTGATATTAAATCAGACTTTCCGAAAGGTATTGAGAAATCAAATACTTCATTCAATCCAGGCACAAGAGAAACATTGTTGTGCTCGTTGTGTTAGATTATCATCCATCCCAGGCGCTTGTCTTGATAAAGTTGTTTTAGAAAACAATGAAAATCCTTCTTGATCAACCCCTTGAAAGCTGGAGGTTAACTTGTTTAACAGAAATACAAACAAACAGAGGGGTATGTTCCACTCCTTAACAATGGTAAGAACTATTATCCATTGGACAAGAAAAGAATTTATGTTATAATGTGGTGCAAAAGCTATAGTTTCAGTTTCGGGGTTGAGTGAATTCCTAGAGACAAACTGTCTCTCAAAACTAGAATTATTTAAATGATTTATATGTATTTCTATTGCAAGTATGATATATTTTATCTTTATTTGTTCTTACATCCGTTTAAAATCTAGTCCCAGGTTTGGACAGCTAGCTAAATAAATCTAAGTGGAACAAAATATTAATATCAAACTATAATTTTCTTTGCAGTAATATCAGAATGTCATATCTTTGAAATATACGTATATAATATTTTATATAGAATTTTAGCTTTTTTCTATACTGAAAACTATGCGTACACGAAGGAAATAGTACAATATTTGTTTGCTTTTGCTTTTTCTAATTTCGCACAAAGTTACACGAGGGCTATCTGAGCTAGCCGTCCCCAATTTAGCAGTTTAAGACTATAGGGAAGATAGCTAGTCATCACCACTTACCGCCAACTCTTGGGCTACTCTTTCAGCAAATAACAGTGAAATTGACTGTAACTTTATAAAGCCCTCCATTCAAACCTTCAGATTACGAGTCGAGCACCCTAACCACCTGTCCATGCCGGGCCATAGAAGAATAGCTGAGAATATTGTACATTCTTTTAAGACTGATAAGTCTAGACACATTTCTGTTGCGTATTTTGGTAAATTTAGTGCAATGACCTTTCGAACAGTGTTACCCAGATTTGGGGCAAATTTATGTGCCCCAAAAACAAGACAACAGAAAGTAACGTGAGACAGGTAGAGAGATAACACCCTTTTCTAAATGACCCACGAAAGATCTGTTAATAGAATATGTTACTAACCGTGTCTCTGTTCTGTGTGGTACATGTGATTCATAGAATATAATGTTACAGCGACCGAATGTGACACCTGATACAAAGTTATATATATATTTATTTGAAGAGCTGATGGTGCTTGTGAAAGTGGTAATAGGAACTGGTTGTTTTTATTCAATGTATGAGATTTGAAAAGAGATTCATACGAGTATCACAGTGGACAATAAAAGAGCATGGGAAAGAAAAAACTTATATTACTTTCACTCAGAAGAAAACGTAAACCTAGGAGAGTTTTGTTGCTAATATTACCTACTTAATTCACACCTGCCCAGAGAGTTTTGTTGCTAATACTACCTACTTAATTCACACCTGCCCAAAGAGATTTGTTGCTAATACTACCTACTTAATTCACACCTGCCCAGAGAGTTTTGTTGCTAATACTACCTACTTAATTCACACCTGCCCAGAGAGTTTTGTTGCTAATACTGCCTACTTAATTCACACCTGCCCAGCATGGCCAGGTGAACAAGGCATTTAACTCGTAGCCTGAGGGTCGATGATTCGAATCCCCGTCACACATGCTTGTCCTTTCAGCCGTGCGGGCGTTATAATGTGACAGTCAATCCCTCTATTCGTTGATAAAAGAGTAGCCCAAGAATTGGCGGTGGGTAGTGATTACTAGCTGCCTTCCCTTTAGTATTACACTGCTAAATTAGGGATGGCTAGCGCAGATAGCCCTGCTGTAGCTTGGCGCGACATTCAAAAACAAAACAAACAAAATGATGTTTACGTGACTCTAAGCTGCTCAGAAGTAACTTCGAGAAGTTATACCCCCTTAAATTCGTGGTTCGATTCCTCCTGTTGGCACAGTTCAGGTTGCCCATTGTGCAGCTGTGCAGTTAAAAAGCAACAAGTACTGTTAACGTAACATTAGAGACAATTATTAATACAAGCAGTTGAACACAATAAATAAGAAATGCACTTTAAAATAATATGTGTTCCAGTCGAAATGGACTTATAAATAAACGACGTAACTTAATTGTTTTACTCAGAAGATAAACTTCTATTTAGACTATTTAGAATACTTGAACAAAAATCAACAACCTTTTTTTCTTTAAGTTTTACACATCTTCGTTGAATAACAAACTGACGTACTCAGCAGTCTCAACGGCCAAGAACAAAAGTGACAATGTATATATTGACGAAAGTCAGTATGGAAGGAAATAAATGGATTACTCAGAAAGCCCGAACACAATAAAAGCAGGAAACTGCCTGAAATATAATTGTGTTTCCCGGAGCGATTTGGGAACAAAACCATCTGTCGTCTTCCATTAAAAAGCGGCTTTATTCAAATCGCTAACAATTAATTCAACCATCAGTCGAAATTCATCAACGAAGACAAAATGCATTAAGCTGCACAAACAAAGTGCCTTCATCATTGACTATAGTGGCAGGTGAGCTATTAAAGACTATATCAGTATTTTCCATGGAAAATTGAGTTATCACTCACATCTTGCGGGTTGTCTATCAGTGGAAGGTAAGAAAACCAGGAATTTAGAGAGAGAGGACTACTGAAAAGTGATTTTCATAAAAGTTCCACTCCAGCACGATAGGGGGAATATAAAGTACCCTTGTAACGACTGACTGAACACGCAAGATTAGAGCCCATGAAGGCTATATGTTTTGAAAGCTATATATACATATATATATTTATCTATGTAGCTAACCAACCATTTCTCATGAAAAATAATTCTACTAACAATGAACTTAAAGAGCTTGTGTGCACAATGTTGTTGTTTTTATTAATAAATTGTTGCGTGACTTATTTTACCAACCTTCTAAAGTTTTGTCTAGTTTCAACATATTTTTTAAAGAAATATATATCTTAGAAATTGTCAAAATAATTAAAAAAAACCTGTAAACTGCGTTCCTAAAATTAAACTGTAGAAAATTTGACATAGTTTGATAATATACTTTGAAAATTTTAGTCGAGTTTTGTTAAAAAGATTATATAAGGAGAATGTACAATTTGATTTTTTTAAACGTTTAGAAAGAGAAATAAATGTTATATTTCGTTCCAATAGTCAATTATAAATATAATAATACATATTAATAACTACAAATATTCTGAAACACAATACTGTTTAAGTTCAACATTTTAGCTATATTTTGAATTAATTTGAATAATCCAACTACATCTACAGATAGGCACAACGGTGGGATTTTTCACACCTGTAGTCTGTAATTCATGAGCAGTTATCTCTGTTTCCTTCTTTTATTAGTTCCCAGTAGTCAGAAATTTGATCTACGACTTACTGTTATAAACATGAGATAAGGAAAGAGATTTTCTTTTAAGATAAAAATTTTATTATTCTGAATAACCCACTTGTGTGGCGAGGTTTGGTACTAAATGGTTACTTGTAGTGATTCTGATTGAAGATTTATTAGAGAATAGATGTTTCTCGTTAATACATTAAATATAAATTTATTGTTTGTTTGTTTTGAAATTTCACACAAAGCTACTCGAGGGCTATCTGTGCTAGTTGTCCCTAATTTAGCAGTGTAAGACTAGAGGGAAGGCAGCTAGTCATCACCACCCACCGCCAACTCTTGTGCTACTCTTTTACCAACGAATAGTGGAATTGAACGTCACATTATAACGCTCCCACGGCTGAAAGGGCGAGCATGTTTGGCGCGACCGGGATGCGAACCCGCGACCCTCAGATTACGAGTCGCACGCCTTAACACGCTTGGCCATGCCGGGTCATATATAAATTTATTAAGTCAGAGGAATTACCAAAAGGGCAACATTATACTAGGCTATGTCAACTGAGGATTTGAGTTCCAGTGTTAATAAAAGGTAATCGAACACGAAATAACGCTATCTATTGAGTATTAATGCCTATACACTGACAGTTATTTACTGTTATTACATTTCGCTACCTTAATTTTAGATCTATTAACTTTCAATCATGGCTAAAATATTAAACAACACTGAACCTTCCTAAAGTATCTATGGTAATAATATACTTTACCTTTTTCATTCACTATAGACAAATATACTGTTCTTAATTCTTTATAAAAAAGTGTATGTATTTTCCCTAAGTCCTAGGCTTTAAACAGTACACGCCCCCCAGCGGCACAGTGGTATGTCTGTGGATTTATACACAAAAAACCGGGTTTCGATACCCGTGGTGGGCAGAGCACAGATAGCCCATTGTGTAGCTTTGTGTTTAATTTAAAACAAACAATTAAACAGTACATGTATTTGAGTAAGCTCTGATAATTTTCTGTTAGAGACACCAGAGTTGAAAAGATTCCAGACAACAGATTTCTTGGTACAAAGACTAAGACTTGTTGAGGAGTTTGTTTACAAGCATGGTACTTCATGTTCTGTGTTTATAGGACCCCCAACAACTACACAAAACTTTTAACTTGAGCTATTAACGTTTTGTCATTTTTATTAATTACATCAGACCTGATAACATAAGACAATTTAACCCTTTTTTGGCCAAACGTTTTCCTTTAGCTTTAAGTCGGATAACACTGGTTTTAATGCTAAAATAGAAAGATATATAATGTAATAATGTTTCTATGCTTAATAGTTTGGATTAAAAACGATTGATATTATTTAATGGTATACTAATATCTCTATTCGTTTTCATCGCATTTATTTGTATTATTATTATTATCCATATTTAGAGAAAGTCTTAAACATAAGTAAATACACTGTTTCTTGTGTCCGATTGCGCAGTAAGAATAACAACCATCCCTTACTTCCAAATTATTTTACTATTCTCGACTCCAAAACCACGGATTACGGACTCTTATTAAAGAAAGTCTCTCCATCTTTAACGCTGGACCAACAACAAATAATAGCATCACCTTCTCCCTGTTGTTATTAACGTAATTAATTCTGGATTCTCAGTGTTTCCAGTTTAGATCTAATGGTGTCTTAACTACATCATGGAATAAGATAATTAATGGTTCATAATAGGGTTCGCATCGAAATTTACTCACAACAGTTGTTACACAAAATCAACATTTGTTCATATGGTTATTATTACCATTAATATTCTTTCACGAACCTGCAGCAAAACCACCTGGGTTTTTGTACCAAAACTCAGACACGTATACAACATGAAACTATTTGAAAGCTGATTATTTTGTCAATGCAATCTGGTTTGCTTTGTTTTGAATACATAATAGATACAATGTTTCTACGAGCTGTCTTTTTTATTCGAAGTGTGTGTAACGCGTGTTTATACGAAACCTCAGACACAAAGCCACCTGGCTTAAAATACTTTTATTTAAAGTGATGTTTTATTTTGAAAAAGGCTGCTTTTTTAGTAGTAAAATGTTATACTTGATTAGTGTGGATTGTGTCTTACTCGAGGCAAATACTTGTCCATTGCAGGGCATTAAAAAAAGCCAACATACAAGATAATTATAAACTGAGAATTTGAAATATATAAACAGGCATCTCTAACAAGTAAGCAATCAAGGATCTGCTGCGAACTGTTTGTTCAAGCTACAAATCCCTTTTATGGCTCCACTATAAAATTATTGCAAGTAATATCTACTGTAGTGTGAGATCGTACAGGAATTTAGCGAAAAACTGAAAGATTGATTTTTGAATTTCGCGCATAGCTACTCGAGGGCTATCAGCGCTAGCCATCTCTAATTTAGCAGTGCAAAACTAGAGGGAAAGCAGCTAGTCATCACCACCCACCGCCAACTCTTGGACTACTCTTTTACCAACGAGTAGTGGGATTGACAGTAACATTATAACGCCCCCACGGCTGAAAGGGCGAGCATGTTTAGTGCGACCGGGATTCGAACCCGCGACCCTCGGATTATGAGTCGAGTGCTTTTACCAGCTGGCCATGCCGGGCCTGCTTTCTATCATAAAAAAAATTCTGCGTTTTCCTGTCGTGCGCGTTAGTTTTCTATAAAACTTTTTGCTTCCTTAACAAAAAAAATGGGCATATCTCGATATTTTAGGTCACTCATTTCGCCGTCTGAATGTCTCGAGTTCGAATCCCTCTTCGACCATGCTTGCCCTTTCAGCCGTAAGAGTGTTATTATGTGCGGTCAATTTCACTTTTTGTTGGTAAAAATTACATCAAGAGATGGCATTGGATGATTTGACCTACTAAAGTACCTATCTTTCACTATCCTTCGTATAGTTTGGGGAAAAATGAAAAACAAGCAAGGTAATCAATATTAAACATGTCGACAAATCACTAGATTGATTTTTTTTATTGTTAGCAAAAAGCGTATGTGTAGATTGGTACTACCATAATAACTGGAGGAATGACAGAATAATGCAGGCAATTAAGTTACAAACAAAAAGCGTAAATGAATTCAAAAGCTGTGATAGACAAAAAAAATGCTGGGACTAACATAAATCTCGAAGTGGTTGATATAAATGCTGTCAAGACCTAGACAACATAACAACAATAACTTAACGCAAAAATATTCAGTGGGAAAATTTGGTCATTTAGTCTCTTCGACCTTAAAAGCCATCAGAATGCAACACCTTAACACTACATAGTGTTTAATCTGCTGTCGAGACTATAATTTATATTCATAAATATTGTTTCTCACAGCTGGACGAAATTTGACTCTGAATTGATCTAAAATTCCCTTATAGTATAATTTATATATATCCTGATATATAGCCAATCAGAAAGCAGTTAGAGATTAAAAACTCTTCCACACTCCCATGTAAAGATTGAGTTAAAAACTTCAAAAAGCTGACTTTACTGGTTACAGCTAAAGAGATGTGATGAACTCAGAGCATGAGTTGCAAGCAGTGAATAGTAGACATCTTCTGATATATTAAACTGCGTTTGTAACTACTCAGAAAATTCTTTTCTTTCAGATCATGGTGTTTTAACTGGTCGCTTTGGGAGATGCTTAATAACACTGTTGTGATATTTTTTGTCAGTAGCACAACTGCATTATTTTTACGTACGTCATTTGTGTATCTGGGGCAGGACAGGGTGGTTTTAAGCAGAGGTATTGGATTTTTCGAGTATCTTTGCTTACGCTCCCCCAAACAAATATTTAACAACCATGCTCTTGTTTATAACCTAAAGGATTTTAAGAAATCAGTTTTTTTATTTTAAAGTATTTTATTTTAACAATATTGTTTTCAAAGAAAAGTTTATCCTTATGGAAAAGGATTTAGCTCTTTTGTTCAGCAGTGATGCCTAACATATTGGAAGTAAAGAAAGTTTGAAATGAAGTTATAAAACAACTTTCCTTAAAAGCATTTTAGTGAAGTGTACATAAGACAACTTTACTTGGTAATTAATTCTAGCTTCATGCCTCATAATGGGCATAATAATAAATTAGTTGTGCTTTCTAAGTAGATTAGAAATTTGTCGTTAATTTGCCTCATTACGCCTCCTACGAAGAAGAAAAAGCTGATAAAGCTAATGAGATTATATTAAGGATAAAGATACTTTATTACAAAACGAAACTTAATAAAACTAAGTTTGGGTATTGAACCAGCTTTTGCTTCCTTTCATATCTTTCTATTAAACATTAGTGTATAGCCATTTTGGAGACAAAAATATGCTCTGCAAGTCAAACAGCAATACATAACAACGGAACTCCGGTTGTCTTACTGTTTTAAGAAAAACACGTCCTATCAATCGATTAAATTAGTTTATTATAAATTCAGTATGAAAATGGCACCTTATGTGCACGTGAGCTAAACAGCTTGGTCAGGGGCCTCTAAGAATCAGATAACTAATTATGATATATTGATCAAATGGAAAGCTGCCATCTAGCAAGAATCGCTGTTGCAAGGACTTTTCCGGCTTTTCGAAATTAATAAGCTGGTTAAACGTCCCATCTTATAAGCAACCACAGTTAAAAGTACAAAGAATTTCAGCGACATAGCGTCTTGAATCTCGGACTCTTTCATTCGCATTCCGACATGCGAACAACTTATCCACATCTGCTGTAGCGTATAGTATACACCTTTCGATAAAACAACAACCAAAAGACGGGCCTGGCATGGCCTAGCGCGTTAAGGCGTGCGCTTCGTAATCTGAGGGTCGCGGGTTCGCGCCCGAGTCGTGCCAAACATGCTCGCCCTCCCAGCCGTGGGGGCGTTATAATGTGACTATCAATCCCACTTTTCGTTAGTAAAATAGTAGCCCAAGAGTGGCGGTGGTGATGACTAGCTGCCTTCCCTCTATTCTTACACTGCTAAATTAGGGACGGCTAGCACAGATAGCCCTCGAGTAGCTTTGTGCGAAATTCCAAAAAAACAAACCCAGTAAATCTGGAGGCTTATAACGCTAAAAACCATGTTTCAATATTCGTGATGGACACAGAAGAGATATCTCATTGTGTTACTTTGTGCTTAACAATAACAACAAAGTATAGCTGTAAATAATATTGTCGTTTTACTAAAATGTATGTATATGAATTTTAGTCTTTAGTATTAGTAAATCTTTTGACTTTAACATAAGTTGGCTTTCAACAAATACTTATTGTATTTATAATAGTGTATTTTTATCACCAAATATGATGTGTTGTTATTGATGCTTTCATGGTAAATCCATTCATGTTCTTTACAAAAAATAAATCTATGTTCTCATAAATTCCGTTTCACTATTTTGCGTTCATTTTGTTTTTGTCTTTTTTTTTACGACATATTTAATCGGTGGTAAGCAGAATGCTAACAGAATCTAGGGTTGGCCTTGTAGTAGAGCTATGGAGCTCTGAGGTGGCGTGCCGGGTTTGAATCCGAGATACCATAAAATGTTCCCGTCACTTTAAGCTTTGGAAGCATTATAAGCGCGACAGTCAATCCTTGAACGTGTTGGTGGTAGAATGTTTCTGATTGGCTGTCTTCCATTTGGTGGTCAATAGTTCAAACTCAGCCTGAGGAGTTTTGATGTAAATACAAAATAATGATGTAAAATAATAAGAAATTTGATTTAAAGTTTTACTGTTTCAAGGGAGCATCAATGCTGACCACTCTTACCCTAATTATAATCCTTCGCTTGTAGTCATTATTGGGGTCTACTTGGAAGATCAGGTTTGGTTGTTATGAAACCAGTGACAGCACACTTTCAAAACTTTTAGTCTATTTTTAAGTGTTGTGCAAGTAAAAAGAAAGTCGAACACCTTACACGTTCAACAAATTATTTATTTGAATGTATGTTTAGTGTACTGTTTTTTTGGAAAAGATATATTTTCTTTTCTTTTCACTTACATTTGTAGTTATCCCTAATCGCTTCCCTTATTCGCCAGTCAATATTTGGTATCTTCTTAGGATCTCACTGGTTGTGAAAGAGCTAACTGAAACTTTGTATAGATTTTTTGAGAAACTTTGTGTATTGTGGTAATTATCGGAATAAATCCTGGATCTTCTTGTTAGAAAGTATCGTGTGTTATATAACAAAAGTGAAATATATCAAACTAATAAGACTTTAATGCCTAATACAAAATGATGAATAAGTAAGAGTCATTGGCTACTAACTATGAAAACGATCGGCAACAAATCGCCACAACTATACTGTATAAGGTAAATACAATTAAGAAACTCTATCTCTGAAATATTAAATAACATAAAATAACCACCTACGGCTAAAGGGGAATTAAATGAAATGTTAACTCTCTGGTAAACAAAAAAGAAAACGTGATATTTCGTCGACTTTAATTCTGTTAGATTTTAAATTATTTAAAATTATCCACTCAAGAATAAAGCGATTTTTACGTTATTTATTATATGTTCAACCTAAACGCAATCTTATGCGATATATATGGTAAATGGTCAGTTCATGGACCCTAAGATTTTTTCATAGATGTTTCTAGGCCTCAGATGGTCTAGCGGTTAAAACATTTGACTCGCATTTTAGTGGTGACAGGTTCGAAATTCAGCCATCAAACATGCGCGTTTTATCAGCGGTGAGACGATATGATGTGACGATCAATCCCACTATTTATTAGTAAAAAAAATAGTCTACGGGTTTGCGGTGGATCGTGTTGCTAACTGCTTTACCTACTGTTACTGATAAGTTAGGATTCACTGGCACACATATCCTCTGCAGCTTTGTGCGAAATACAAAAACAAACAAGCAGATGTTTATAATTAAGACTTTTGTTTGCTTATTTATTTATTTTAAAGAAAAGCCACCTTAAGTAATCAGCTGTGTCCACCGCGAGAAATCGAACCTCAGATTTTAGTGTTGCAAGTCCTTATCGAAGGACTTAAGACCAGAGAACATATATCCTTTTCTCAGTATTTCACACAAAAAAACACACGGGTTACGTGCACATAACCGTCATTAATTTTTAGCTTATAGACTATAGGAAAAGCGATAAGTTAACAGCGCCCACCGCCAACCTATTTTTTTATAGTCTAATAGCTTCCCCACCATACACTCATAGGATAGTTTTGTACAACAGTGGTACAAACTTGATTTACGTATTCTGTGATGTAACAATATGAGTAGATTCTAACGTTTTGTTCTAGTAGAGTTTGGTTTTGTTTGTTCTGAATTTCGCGCAAAGCTAGACGAGGGCTATCTACGCTAGATGTCCCTAATTTAGCAGTGCAAAACTAGAGGGAAGGCAGCTAGTTATTACCACCCACTGCCAAATCTTGGGCTACTCTTTTACCAACGAATTGTGGGATTGACCGTCATATTATGACACCCCCCACAGCTGAAAGGGCGAGCATGTTTGGTGCGACAGGAGTTCGAATCCGCCACCCTCAGATTACGAGTCGAATACCTTCTGGTAGAGCTAGTATAATTATGTCGAGATCAAATATCGACAGCGTGGTCCTTTGTATCACTAGTACAAAGATAAGTGAATTATAAATAGAATGGTATTATTTTTAAAATTAAAACGTATTCCTTTTGTGCTTCTGAGGATTGAGTTCTAATTATTTTTTTCCTTTTTTACAGTAAACCTGGGTCTCAAGCGACATAGTGGTCAGAATGCTCGGAAATGTATTGATCGCGGTGTATCATCACAAAAAACATGCTCCGCATTTTGAGCCCGTGGGTGCGCTGTAATCCAACTATGTCAGTTTGTAGTTAAATGCAAAGCTACACAATACGCTATCTGTGCTCTGCCCACCACGAGTATCAAAAACTAGTTTTTAGCGTTGTAAGCTTGCAGACATACCCCTGTGCTACTAGCGGGTTAAGCCTAACAGAAACAAATTAATAATTAGTTCACACACGCGTAGCACGATAATTGACGGTGGATTTTGTGGGGTATTTTTGTTTCCTCTAGTCTCGTAAGTTAAAGAGGTTTGAGCAGGCTCCCGCTAGTACAGCGGTATGTCTCCCGGATTTTCAACACTAAAATCAGAGGTTCGATTCCCCTCGGTGGGTTGAGCAGATAGCTCGATGTGGCTTTACTATAAGAAAAACACACGCAGATTTGAGTAGAAAATAAAAAAATAATTCATTTTTTAGATTTTTAAATTTAATCTCGTTTGTGTTTATAAATAGGCCAGAAAGGTCTTTTCATTTGAAAATTATCTATCAACTGGTGTACTCGTTCATGTTTCTAAATCATTTTCCGTTGTGTTAATTATTGCACAAACAAATATGTACACGATTATTTTTTAACATGCATTATATATGAGAAATAGTTATGTTAGAGCTAGTATTTTAAACCATTCGTTATTGGTATAACTACAACGTTTTTAGAAATATCTCAGACTGGATTACGTCCACCATATTACTTGGTACAAACAACTTCCTGGTCGATTTTACATTTTTTTCATTAGAAAATCTTTCTATGTCTTTTGCCTTTTATTACAATTTTTGATCTAGAATCAAAGATTTAGAACTTTAGTCAGCATCGCATGAGAAAGTCTTACTCTATAAGACTGGTATTCCGCGGATTTCCAGAGGAACTTCTCAGTAATTGTCGATGGATCTAATGTTGTAGATCACACTGTGGCCATCTTCATGTACCTTAAGCTAGATCTAGAGTTTTCAGGCTGAGTTAGTGACAGGTGTAACTCTATCCTCAAACCATAAATCACAATAAACTAAAAGTGTGTGCTGGATGGATAGATAGCGAGTGTACATGTAGCTTTGAAATATGCTAGAACGAAACCTGGATAACATAACCTCCTCATCTCTACCGATTATTCAATCATCAAAGAGCAAAGAAAAAGATCGTTTGAAGTAAATGACTAGACTCAGTAGTCAGCACAATAACAGATTAATGTAATAATATGTCCATTCGGTGATATCTGCTCTTATACCTTTCACGTGGTAAAATACGTGGCAAGAAATCACTTAAAACGCATGAAAATATTTGTGTTTTTAAAAATCGCGGGAAAAATCAAAACAAGTTGTGTTTGTACACGTATTTTTCTGGAAAGGTCAAAGTGATGAATCTCTAGTACGATGCGCGCGCGCAATATGGGTAAACAGACAAAATACCCCCCGATGGTTCAGCAGTAAGCCGGAATATACTTATAAAGTTAAAATTCGGGCTTTGATTCTTGTGGTGGGTATAACACAGATAGTCCATTGTGTAGCTTTGTGCTTGACAGCTGTTTCGTATTATAATTTATCTCGGACGAGTCTCCGACTTATTATGTTAAGTATATTTGTGTTAAGAAAAAAATGTTACGTATCCGTCTTGTTGTTAAATATAAATTTAATACATATTGAAATTCAATTATCTTCTACATTAAAATTAAAATTTCCGACTATTTGAAATCTTAATACGTAGTATACTTAACATAATAAGTAGGAGACTCGTCCGAGATAAATCATAATACATAACAGCTGTCAATAACACAATAACTGTTATTAAAAATAATGATTTATCAATACAAAACTTTTTACAAACTCACAAACAATATTCAGTCTTCTATCTTGTTTGGAACTGAATATTTTATCGTCGGTTCAGGCCCACTTCGAACGAGATAATTATGAGTTGATTCACAGATACACTTCGCTTGGTGGAATGCTAGCTAGTTCTTTTTTTGTCTGGTCTCATGTAATTTATAAGCGCTCTTTTTACCGAAGAAGAATTTGTTTGTTTTTTGGAATTTCGCACAAAGCTACTCGAGAGCTATCTGTGCTAGACATCCCTAATTTAGCAGTGTAAGACTAGAGGCAAGGCAACTAGTCATCACCACCCACCGCCATCTCTTGGGCTACTCTTTTACCAACGAAAAGTGGGATTGACCGTCACATTATAACGCCCCCACGGCTGGGAGGGCGAGCATGTTTGGCGCGACTCGGGCGCGAACCTGCGACCCTCAGATTACGAAGCGCACGCCTTAACGCGCTAGGCCATGCCAGGCCCGGCAAAGAAGAAAGCTAACGTCTTCGTAGAAATACTAATGTCTGAAGTTAACCCACTAAAGTTTATGATGTTAGAAATGTATAAAAGTTCCTGGTCAAATTCTTTATGGTTTTTTCCGATGATTGAGCGTTTATCACAATTATAGCTTCCAAGGCTTATAGTATACTGACTGTAGCGGTCCAACAATATTAAACTGTCCTCGTGTTGCAATGACTAGCTTTTATAATCATTAAGCGAGATTCTCGAGAACTCAGCTGACCCAACAATACACTAGTGTTTTCTTAAAACATATGACGTTGATTGTTTGTTTCACTTGAGAACATACAAATTTAGAGAACAGGTGGGACTTGCGCAATACATGCATTAAGTTGAAACAAATATAGATGTTAAAATAAAAGTATAACAATAAATCTGTTACATAGTAAAAAAATTGGCGTTATGCATATAAAATAATAGACATATAAATGTAGAAGAACATAACGTTTAGCTAACAAAAAATTAGTTTACCATTTCTAATCTTCCCACGATACATTAATTATTGGTTAGAAAAGCGGAAAGTACGACGTATAGATGGCCAGTAATAGTTTGTTTCTCATCAATGTGTCAACTCTGAAAAGTGGTGGATCAATATTTCATACGATAGCCCTATCGGTCAATATCTTTACTCTTGTTTATTGCTTTTATGTATTAAAAAAGGTCAGAGGTGTTACCGCAGTCGGTTCGTGTTTTGTAAGATGAAACCGACAGTCAGGTTTCAATTCTCGCTGATTCCCTAAGGCAAAAGGGGTTAACGTGTTCCTCATTTTTTGGGAAAAAATAAGATTTTTGCGTGCAGATTCCCTTCCCTCGTGCAGGTGTGTAACCTCGCAGACTATAATTATCCATCTGGTGGAAACTGTTGTAAGCTTAGGAAACTTCTAACTGATACAGACCTCTCATGACGGATCACGTATAATTGGTGCTTCAGTATAAAACATATCTTAAAGAATTGAACACAATCACCGAGAGATTAATTGTTGTTTTTAAAATACTCGGTTTTTAGTGGATATACCAATTAGTTAGTGCTCAGAAAGCGTTAGATTATGTTACAAATTAATTACAGTGAGCAATATGTAATTCACAACCACATTTTGTTCACGTTTTCTTACATGTTTACTGGCTTACAATGCTAACATACGTGGTTGGATCCTCCGCAGTAAACAGGTCGCAGATAGCCACTGCATAGTTTCACGCTATAGAACCACGGTTCTACTGTTTTATTCTTATAGGTTATTCCTGTTTAGTGACGAGGTCAGGTTGTGATCTCCGATCAACCTTTCTACTCTGACTACCACGGCTGCATGTCTGCGGACTTACAACACTAACAACCAGGTTTCGATACCGTAGTGGTGCGAGTACAGATAGCCCATTGTGTAGCTTTGTGCTTAACTTCATGCAAACAAACTTTTGACGCACAATTTAGTAATCCACCAATGTCGTACACAACAAATAAAATTCATCAAAATATATTTTATAACGCATTGTCAAAATGTATTTCACCTTTGTCGAAATAATATAAGAGCTCGTACTAAAAATAACTTGCCATTGTAATTAAAACATTGTAAAGACGATGCATTTTACTTCCTACGTAGTTTGAGTTTTTATCAAATAGATACTGATGTTTCTATTACTTTTGCAGGTCATAAATAAAAACTGGATTTTTATACGTTGATTCTTAAGGCCCAATAGAAAATAACCGATGAAGTCTTCTGTTCTATTTCCCCTCAGAGCATTCATTTTTTACACCATACAAGTAGCACCTAAAAATGCTATTTGGAAACCAGCCAAGTATTTAAGAAAGAAAGTAACCACATCCAGTGGTTGATTTTGGTACCTAAATATAATTCAAAATTTCTACTTATGAAGATTGTTTTTCAGCGTTATAAGCACACAGAACTTGCTGCTGAGCCACGGGAATGAAGCTGTATGACGTATATGAAATATAACGCACGAGGTTAAAATACTGATATAAATGCGTCTTCCAGTGATCTCTTCAGAACTTCTGGCATTCTGAATATTACAGAGTATTAAGATGATTATACGTGATTATAACAAAATATTAGCTAAAGATAATCATATCAAAACTATCACTAACATCAGATAAGTAGGGATAACCTTAGTCCCAAATTTTTATTATTAACAAGATTTAAAACATTCTTAAAATCCAGCTTTAAATGTTATAGAGCAGGGCAATATTTAATAATTCGAAAGACCCATTTCAGCAAAAGCACACTCCGTAATTTATTATCGTACACAAAATAAGTGTCAAATCCCACTATTTAATAAAATGATAGTAGCCTAACAGTTGGCGGTGGATTATACTGGCTAACTTTCTTCCATTAGACCTATCATTTCAAGATTTGAGACTGCTATTCTTTTCTAGGCACATGAAACAAAAGACGAAATTCAGTATCTTTGCGACGAAAAGCCTTAATCCAATAAATAAAAGTATCCAATAAACTAAAACACGCGTTTGTGTCATTGCAATTAAAGACAACATATTCATAATTATAAAGGCAGAAATAGTTAATAATCTAAAGAAAATATTCAGAAAATGTCAAGGGTTTTCTGGAAATGTTAATACCTGATTTATATGTATATATATTTTTTTAATATTTAAATAAAATGCTAAAAATACTAAAATTAATATAATTATGCAGCTAATTTATCCAGTAACGACCATTTTTTGAATCTTTCAACAAATTATAATTAAAGTAAATTGTCGACCGTGTTTGCTATGGTGTAACCACAACGGTGTTGATAAGGATTAATACCCTTCTCTTATGCTAACTTACGAAAGTTCCAGATTATTATTGTATTAATCCACATAGTAGAACATATGTTGTTATATCCCATGATTCGTATTAATGTTTCTAGTACATTTTTATTGACATAAAATATTTCTTCAAGGATTTTGTTTGGAAAATCGTAAAAGAGACTTACACGAAGCATTTGGGAACTGACAAACTTCAGAACATACTGGCTTAGAATCACGTATGTGACAAAAGTTACCTTCACAAATTTCATCAGTTCTAGTGACGAACTCGGTTTAGCAATATATTTTTTATTTCTTTTAATGGTTAGACATGGCCAGGTGGTTAAGGCACTCGTCTCGTAATTTGAGGGTCGAAGGTAAAAATACCCATCACACTAAACATGATCGCCCTTTCAGCCGTGGGAACGTTACAATGTGACGATCAATCCCACTATTCGTTGGTAAAAGAGTAGCCCAAGAGTTGGCGGTGGGTGGTGATGACTAGCTGTATTCCCTCTAGTTTTACACTGCTAAATTAAGGACGGCTAGCGCAGATGGCCCTCGTGTAGCTTTGCGCGAAATTCAAAACAAACAAAACTTTTTTATTTCTACGATCACTTTCTATCGTATATAAAAAAAGAACATTTTACATTTTCCAGTACTCGAATATTTATCATATAATGGACATACTGGTGTCAGGTGACCTGAGTGTGAATTGTTATTCCATTTAATCCATGATAATTGACGTTAATGATAATAAATGTAAGTTAAATAACATCAGTTACTTCAATCTAAACGACATGGTGCCATTCTTAATAAATACTATTTAAATAATGAAGTTCCAGCCAGGTAAACTGTCGTCTTTTCTATCAATAATCATGTTAAATACGTCTTACTCTGAAGACACGTGTCATTATTTTCAGTGAAGAATCTATTTCTTAATGGAATGTTATTTGCACAACTTTTGCCATTTTTTGTGAAACTTCAGTGCGACCAGCATGACGTACGATAGCTATTTTCAATTTTTTTCACTAATGAAAATTAAATAGACAGTGTTTACACAAAGACACGTCCTTCATCTCTTGTCAAAGGTTATTGTTGGTTTTCCAAACAAGAGCATGTCGTACAGCTCTTGTCACATACAGAGGTTGAGTGAGTTATATTAAAACGATTTTGGATCCTCTCCACGTAGTTACAGTCCATGTCGTTACGTCGGGTCTTACCCTATCTGGGGTAATGTTGTCATGTCCAAAGCTCTCTATGATCCTTCTAAAGTACAAAAACAACGGGTTTCCATTGCCCTTTTCAACAGTCCCAATGAAACAGAAATTCCAGTACGTTTTTCCAACTGCTTCTTGAAGTACATAACGGTTGAACGGATATGTGAAAGAAACAAGTTTTGTACTCGTGAATTATGTTGCTTTTTCAAATGGAAAATTTAACTTCCATGCTCAAATGTCTTTAAGTTAACTAAGAAAAATGGCATTATTCTTGTCCAACAGTTATAAACATCGATAGAAATAGCTGATCAGATCTTATGAGGTTACCAAAGTGTTTATTAAGTCGTGTAGGAAAACTTGTCCAACAGTTATAAACACCGATAGAAATAGCTGATCAGATCTTATGAGGTTACCAAAGTGTTTATTAAGTCGTGTAGGAAAACTTGTATAACAGTTACTGCCAGCTTTGAGGAGAGTTACTTAAATCACGCTGGGTTGCTTATACAGTAACTGATGTAATAAGACATTAGACTGACAGCACTTGTGCAAACATTCAATAAAAATAACGACACCAACGCTTAGCACAATAATTTATTTGTATAAAGTTAAAATCATGAAAATATAAGCAAAACGGCTACATGTTTCGGTGGAATAGCTCCACCATCTTCAAGGTTAATGTCACATGGTATTCAATCTCCTGAGGACAATGCACAAAATTAACTTAGATCATTTCATTTACTTCAAGGGTAGCTGTTATAATCTCTAAAAAATGTAAAAAAAGATGTTATTAAATTATTTGCAAAGTAACTGGTTGAATATTTCTGAAATCTAAATAGGTTATTTTGTATAGTAGGTAGGACAACCGGTATCAACAATAGCAAAATAGAACTAGGCGTTTTTGTGAAGCAGACTGTCGTAAAGTCTTGTGAAAAGAACATTGTCAGAGTCGTCTCAAATAACCAAGACGACAAAATTTTGTGTATCTTGATAGATATCCGTCTCTGATGAGCAGCGGATATATGACAAGAGCTTTTCTCGAGAAATAAATGTGCATAATCACTGTTTACAGGTAATCCTATAATACTAGGTCTCGTTTACAACAGCTCAAGTCAAATGTAGCACACGTCAAACCGACGTGTTTAAATTACCGACTTACGGAATATTGTCATCCTCGGCGAAGGCCAATATAATAGCAAATCAAACATTCTTCATGTGATATAGCTTGAAGATGGTATTAAAAATCGTTTGTAAGCTAGCTAAATATGGACTATAACGCCTGAATAAGTTTATATTTCATGTATTAATATCAAACGTTCAAATTCTCTATTCAGTTCTTGTTTATCGTGTACAATTGTTTCAAATATTTTCATTTAGTCAGTAAAATTTTGTTCCCTTTTAAACTGTTTGTTTGTTGTTAATTGGCTATCTGTGATGTACCCACCAAGGGTACCGAAACTCGGTTTTTAGTTTTACACGCCTTGAAACTCACCACTGAGTCACTCAACAGCAGGTTTCGAAAGGATGAGTTGAGGAAAAAAGTTCGGTTTGAATTTCGCGCAAAACTACACGAGGACTATCTGTGCTATTCGTCCCTAATTTAGCAGGATAAGACTAGAGGGAAGGCAGCTAGTTATCACCACCCACCGCCAACTCTTGGGCTACTCTTTTACCAACGAATAGTGGGATTGATAGTCACATTATAACGCCCCCACGGCTGAAAGGGCGAGCATGTTTGGTACGACGGGAATTCGAGCCAGTGACTCTCGGATTATGAGTCGAGTGCCTTAACCGCCAGGTTATGCCGGACCCTGAGAAAAAAAGAACCCTAAACAAGCGAAAAGTGTAGTATATGAAATAAATTGAACAATACAGTAAAACGAAGATTAAAAGTTTTAAATTAACAATAGTTGTAAGTAAAAACTGAATTATTTATAAATAATACAGTGCTTTCTTAAAAGCAATTATAGTTTTGAAGAAATAGAAAATACATGAATATCTTAAAAGAAATTTAGCTGGACTACACGTTACATTCCTATTGATTCGTATAAATGCAATGAAAAATAAAACATGTATTATGTAGTTTATAAGAGATACTGCATTCACATAGATTTACGGATAACGTCCAAGTAGGAAACAAACAGCACCATAGAATGTTTATAATGGGCGAAGTAATAGACATAAAAATCACTTAAAACTTAAAAAAAAAACAGATAAAACTTTATGTAATAAGAAAAAACCAAATCAAGTGACACAAATGACAAGCAGTGTTATGACGAAGATCTAATACCAAACAATTTAGAAACATGAGAGTCTGTGAAAAATGTATCATAACACCTGAGAAATCTTGGTACGTTTATTTGAAATATTGGGTTGATTTTTCTTTCTGAAGGTAGGGCAGGGTGTTGTATCAGCAATATCAAAGTTAATGGCGCCAGTTTTATTCTCTGCACAAAACAAAGTTGCAAACTTCAACAAACAGGGGGCGTTCTGAATGGTGCATTCTAATGCATTATTTCGTAACTCCGTTTCTAATTAAGGGGCGTGAACAACTTTTTTTTTTTCAAAGTTACTGGGAGCGAGATTACTGATAGAGATTAAGAGTAATTAATGCATGTCATCTATGAAAGCTGTATAAAATAGAAAGCCTTTTCCACTGAAAAATAGGTACACATATACGTATGGTTTTCGAACCTTGTAATTTAATGCCTGTGTAATTTATCCCTGGTTTTAATCGATCATCATTCTTTGCTGTAAATTATTTTGATCGCACGATTGTTTCTATGTAACTAAGGTATTGTATTGCTTTAGCTGCTATCCTCGTCCTAGTTCACTTCACCCACCTTCGTCTAGTCACATGACACTTTGATAATGAGTCGCAACCAAAGAACGGAATGCAGAACATAGCGCCATTTATTAACTTGATGGCCTAATAAGAAACAGGAGAATGAACCGTATTTAGAAAGGATCCTCACTCATAATTAGCCGTTCTAAGACGAATAGTCGGTCCTGTCAAAGGCTTACCTTTAAAACTTACACGTCATAACTTTCACTACAATTACTCCTGCAACATATATACGAACCGAAGGCGAGATGAAACTTCGCAAACTCTGACTCAAGTTTCCTGTCTTATTTAATCTATTGTCCATGGTATTGATTTCAGGAACAAACAGACATTACATTACAGAACTCTCTATGTACATATATAAATTTGAAAGAAAGTTTAGCGTTACTAACTGTACAGCTTGTTAAGACAACCCATTTATGTTCTGGTTAAGAAGTTAGCAAGTAGGATTGTTTGTTTGTTTTTGAATGTCACGCAAAGCTGCACGAGGGTTATCTGCGCTAGCCTTCCTTAATTTTGCAATGTATTACTAGAGGAAAGGCAGCTAGTCATCACCATCCACCGCCAACTCTTGGGCTACTCTTTTACCAACGAATAGTGGGATTGACCGTACCAGTATAACGCCCCCACGGCTGAAAGGGCGAGCATGTTTGGTGTGACGGGGATTCGAACCCGCGACCCTCGGATTACGAGTCGGGTGCCTTAACCACCTGGCCAGCCCGAGCCAAATATGGTTTTCCTCCAGAAAAAAACAACAAAACTTTAACATTAATAGCTAAAATTATATTATGCGTACTCTTCTGTGGTTAAAAGCTTTCAAAAGGCATAATGCGTTCGTGAATGAACAAATAAAGGGAAAAAACTTCCTCTACGGAGCTACAGCTGAAAATGACACATTGTCTTACACAATCAAAAATATAATTATAGGGTTTTATACTCGAATGAACTAAGCATGTCCTGCTCTGAACCAGAAATCTCTTCTGTTTAATAAACACTTTTTTGTCGAATTTTATCTTTACGTTTTATAAAAAAAAAAGTCAAATAAATAAAGTCGTCTTAGTCAAACATCTTTTTATAAATCTGAGTGAAGTTTATCTTTGGAACAATACACAAGGTAAAATCTTAATGAACAACACGTAACTCATCTAGTTTGATTATTTCAGAGTTTTAGAGTAGAACCACATTAAGGACTTTCTATGCATAAATATCTTTAAATTTCAGCTAAGTTTCTCAAACCAATTGCGATTTTACCCTCGAGATTTGGGAGTAATAGGTTGTAAGCCATGAATATTTGGAATTACAAGCCCGTGCTAAACAACACATTGAATAGAATGGAAGAAAGTAGTTGTCCGTTTTACACGTACAACATTTATGTTTAAACTTTCTCCCCGGAATGAGGGTCGCGGGTTCGAATCTCCGTCGTAACAAACATTCTTGCTCTTTCAGCCGTGTGAGCGTAATAAAGTAACGGTCAATCCCACTATTCGTTGGTAAAAGAGTAGCCCAAAAATGGGGGTGGGTGGTGATAACTAGCTGTCTTCTCTCTAGTCTTACACTGCTAAATTAGGGACGGCTAGCGCAGATAGCCCTCGTGTAGTTTTGGGTGAAATTAAAAACAAAACAAAACATTCTCCCCAGAAATACTGAACAGATTAATAGGATATAATTATATAGATTAATAAAAGAGAATTCTATTTTTTTCAGTTCTTAAAAAAACAAATACTACTTATAGCACTTGTTGAAACGTTTTAGAGCATAACCGCATTAATTTCTAGGAAGAAAATACACACCGTACAACGTAGATAAAATCCGAAAGTGAAAAAAAGCAACATAATTTACAATTTACAGTTTTGTTCAACTGTAAACATATCAACGATTTCTACGAGCTTTATAAATACATTTGTTTAAGCTATTTATGCATCGAGTTGCTTATGAACCTATTACTTTGTTGGGTACAAGATTTTTAATTATATATGTGTCATAACACAAAATATTTTTGCTGAAGTATCTTATATATATATATATATATATATACATTACATAGAACATATGTAATCTGGCCAATTGTTTTTAATAATATCTTTACAGTGAGTACTATAACAAGCAAAAATATGTGGTTCTTAGTGGTAGTGAATGATTCTAAGGCAGTTCGTTGCTTGAGAATTTAACATTCGTTACAGAGTAGCGCTTTGAGAATATTTTATGTCCTTCAAATTCCTGATTTTCCTTACTTAATCTGTAAACACACGCTGATAAATCTTTGGATCTTTCTACAGAAATCTGACTTCTTACATCAGATGTTACCCAGACAAGAGAGTTTGAAAAAAAAGAACTACTGTCTTTACGATAAGGATATGTGTCACGCTACATGCACTTCGGTTAACTTTCCAGTGTGTTATCTGGTTACTACCATAATTTATGTTTTCATATATTTTCATTCACGTGAAACCTGTAATGACGTGAACGATGAAACGTGGAGTACAAATTTTGGAGAATTTTACACATTTTCTTTCTTTCTTTGTTCTAAATTCTTCAGTTTGCAATAGTTTCTAATCATGTTTTATTATAACGTATTCTGTTTCAGAATACGATGAGTACACCTCGTGTAAGGTATACCTGTTAATACTTACCTTTAATTACTTATGTGAATCAGCTGAATTACGTATTCATTTGTTTGTTTGTTTCTCTCTCCGCACAATAACTTAACAATCGAGGAAAAGATCCACACGTTAGCTATCTTATCACCAGGTTCTTACTGAGTTAGTCAGTCCTATGGTTCAGCAATTAATGCCACAACCGTAAATTATCCCAGTGTATTTGTTTGTTTTTGAATATCGCGCAAAGCTACACCAGGGCTATCTACGCTAGCCGTCCCTAATTTAGCATACTAAAGGGAAAATAACTAGTCATCACCACCCACCACCAGCTCTTGGGCTACTCTTTTACCAAAGAATAGTAGGATTTACCGCACATTATAACGCACCCAAGGCTGAAAGGGCGAGCATGTTTGATGCGACGGGGATTCGAACCCGAGACCCACAGATTACTAGTCGAACGGCCTACCCACCTGGCCGTGCCGGGATCATCTCAGTGTCAGTAAGTAACAATGAAAGGTTAGCAAATTCATTATGTAAGTTGTTCTTCAAATTATGACGTCATTTCATTTTTACGTATTCTCATATCTTTCAATGAAAGGACTAGGACGCTGATATTTCTGTACCTATCCCCAATTTTCCAGCCATAATTTCTCAGCCTGTTCTTGTTTGGAACGATGGAAACAACATCAAGGTTGTTTGTGTATTTGTATTTTAGCTATATCTAAATAATTTTATACCTTTAATTTAAACAAGATGTGGTGATATATTTTAATTAGTATGTGTGTGTGTTTTCTTATAGTAAAGCCACATCCGGCTATCTGCCGAGTCCACCGAGGGGAATCTAACCCCTGATTTAAGCGTTGTAAGTCTGTAGACTTACCGCTATACTTTAATTAATAACTATATGATCTAATTATTTGGACTTTTTAATGGGTTTCTTACCTGTCTTAAGATATTTCCCAAAAAAACATTTTCCATTATTTTTTGTAAAATTAATTTGTTATTCATTAAATATGTGATCACGTTTCTTAAGAAAAAAATGGTGAATGAAACTTTTTGAACTAAACTGGCCTACTGGTTAGGCATTAATTCATAATCAAGTTATAGCTGGAAAGTCTAGAATATCTATGTTATTGAATTATTCATCTGTGTAAAATATTAAAGAAACATAATATTCGTAATAGTTGAACATTTAATTTGTCGTCTTATTTCGTTATTTTTTAATGTAAACTTTTCTCTCGATTCACTGATCTTAGAATGAATATTTAATATTTTTATTATGTGAGATTCTAGAAGTTTATTACACTCATGTAGCTTACCAGAGACATGTAACGTTTTTATTAACTTATAGGTTTTTATATTAATTATTCCATAAATTTGCGTTTTAAAATTAAATTAATAAACACGTAAAATAACCTCATTGTATGGAAAAACATGCTACATTATAGCTATCTGTACGCTACAAACTGTGGATATCGAAATCTGAATTTAAATTTGAAAAGTTCTCAGACTTTCTGTTAAGCCACCATGGAGGGTATTTTTCCATATAATGAGTTTATTTTATGCTTTCATTAATTTAATTTTTAAGATGCAAATTTATGGAGTAATTACTGTTAGCAACCTATAAGCTAATAGAAACGTTACATGCCTCTAGTTAGCAACATGAGTGTAATAAACGTATAGCATCTCACGTAATAAACACTGCTTCCAAGTATTAACATGATAAAAAATATGTCTAACTCAGACTCATTTTAACACGTTCCTTATGCAATACTGTAACGTATAAATAACAGAATATAATTTTTATTGTATGCTTGTTTATAAGCATAAAGCTACACTATTGGCTAATTGTGCTATGCCTACCGCGGGTATCAAAACCCGGTTTTTGTGGTATAAGCCCACAGACGTTATTTCAAGCCATCACGGAATACACAATAGGTTATCTACGTTCTCTTTATCACGCACACCTGAATCAAAGATTTGACTGTTATGAGTCGTTAAGCGTACAACTGACTGACAACAAAGAAATTAAAGAAAAAAAACACACTAATTTCCAAGAACGTTTAAACAACGTGTATCGTATCAAATTTAAAAGTTTGAATCATGTAATTAATATACTTTTTAATCTTACCTACAAGTGCTTGGAGGTCTTTCGCTTATTAATTATTAGAAACATTCTACTAACTTGACATAGTGTAGTGTTTCTGTTTTGTTTTCAGTTCCATCATATGAATTATTAGAAACATTCTACTAACTTCACATAGTGTAGTGTTTATGTTTTGTTTTCAGTTCCATCATATGAATTATTAGAAACATTCTACTAACTTCACATAGTGTAGTGTTTCTGTTTTGTTTTCAGTTCCATCATATGAATTATTAGAAACATTCTACTAACTTGACATAGTGTAGTGTTTCTGTTTTGTTTTCAGTTCTATCATATGAATTATTAGAAACATTCTACTAACTTGACATAGTGTAGTGTTTCTGTTTTGTTTTCAGTTCTATCACATGAATTATTAGAAACATTCTACTAACTTGACATAGTGTAGTGTTTCTGTTTTGTTTTCAGTTCTATCACATGAATTATTAGAAACATTCTACTAACTTGACATAGTGTAGTGTTTCTGTTTTGTTTTCAGTTCTATCACATGAATTATTAGAAACATTCTACTAACTTGACATAGTGTAGTGTTTCTGTTTTGTTTTCAGTTCTATCACATGAATTATTAGAAACATTCTACTAACTTGACATAGTGTAGTGTTTCTGTTTTGTTTTCAGTTCCATCATATGAATTATTAGAAACATTCTACTAACTTGACATAGTGTAGTGTTTCTGTTTTGTTTTCAGTTCTATCACATGAATTATTAGAAACATTCTACTAACTTGACATAGTGTAGTGTTTCTGTTTTGTTTTCAGTTCTATCACATGAATTATTAGAAACATTCTACTAACATAGTGTGACATAGTGTAGTGTTTCTGTTTTTCTGTTTTCAGTTCCATCACATGAATTATTAGAAACATTCTACTAACTTCACATAGTGTAGTGTTTTCAGTGTTTTGTTTTCAGTTCTATCATATGAATTATTAGAAACATTCTACTAACTTGACATAGTGTAGTGTTTCTGTTTTGTTTTCAGTTCCATCACATGAATTATTAGAAACATTCTACTAACTTGACATAGTGTAGTGTTTCTGTTTTGTTTTCAGTTCCATCATATGAATTATTAGAAACATTCTATGAATGTTTTGTTTTCATCCATCATATGAAACATTCTACTAACTTCACATAGTGTAGTGTTTATGTTTTGTTTTCAGTTCTATCATATGAATTATTAGAAACATTCTACTAACTTGACATAGTGTAGTGTTTCTGTTTTGTTTTCAGTTCTATCACATGAATTATTAGAAACATTCTACTAACTTGACATAGTGTAGTGTTTCTGTTTTGTTTTCAGTTCTATCACATGAATTATTAGAAACATTCTACTAACTTGACATAGTGTAGTGTTTCTGTTTTGTTTTCAGTTCTATCACATGAATTATTAGAAACATTCTACTAACGTGACATAGTGTAGTGTTTCTGTTTTGTTTTCAGTTCTATCACATGAATTATTAGAAACATTCTACTAACTTGACATAGTGTAGTGTTTCTGTTTTGTTTTCAGTTCTATCACATGAATTATTAGAAACATTCTACTAACTTGACATAGTGTAGTGTTTCTGTTTTGTTTTCAGTTCTATCACATGAATTATTAGAAACATTCTACTAACTTGACATAGTGTAGTGTTTCTGTTTTGTTTTCAGTTCTATCACATGAATTATTAGAAACATTCTACTAACTTCACATAGTGTAGTGTTTATGTTTTGTTTTCAATTCCATCATATGAATTATTAGAAACATTCTACTAACTTCACATCGTGTAGTGTTTATGTTTTGTTTTCAGTTCCATCATATGAATTATTAGAAACATTCTACTAACTTCACATAGTGTAGTGTTTATGTTTTGTTTTCAGTTCCATCATATGAATTATTAGAAACATTCTACTAACTTGACATAGTGTAGTGTTTATGTTTTGTTTTCAGTTCTATCACATGAATTATTAGAAACATTCTACTAACGTGACATAGTGTAGTGTTTCTGTTTTGTTTTCAGTTCTATCACATGAATTATTAGAAACATTCTACTAACTTGACATAGTGTAGTGTTTCTGTTTTGTTTTCAGTTCTATCACATGAATTATTAGAAACATTCTACTAACTTGACATAGTGTAGTGTTTCTGTTTTGTTTTCAGTTCTATCACATGAATTATTAGAAACATTCTACTAACTTGACATAGTGTAGTGTTTCTGTTTTGTTTTCAGTTCTATCACATGAATTATTAGAAACATTCTACTAACGTGACATAGTGTAGTGTTTCTGTTTTGTTTTCAGTTCTATCACATGAATTATTAGAAACATTCTACTAACTTGACATAGTGTAGTGTTTCTGTTTTGTTTTCAGTTCTATCACATGAATTATTAGAAACATTCTACTAACTTGACATAGTGTAGTGTTTCTGTTTTGTTTTCAGTTCTATCACATGAATTATTAGAAACATTCTACTAACGTGACATAGTGTAGTGTTTCTGTTTTGTTTTCAGTTCTATCACATGAATTATTAGAAACATTCTACTAACTTGACATAGTGTAGTGTTTCTGTTTTGTTTTCAGTTCTATCACATGAATTATTAGAAACATTCTACTAACTTGACATAGTGTAGTGTTTCTGTTTTGTTTTCAGTTCTATCACATGAATTATTAGAAACATTCTACTAACTTGACATAGTGTAGTGTTTCTGTTTTGTTTTCAGTTCTATCACATGAATTATTAGAAACATTCTACTAACTTGACATAGTGTAGTGTTTCTGTTTTGTTTTCAGTTCTATCACATGAATTATTAGAAACATTCTACTAACGTGACATAGTGTAGTGTTTCTGTTTTGTTTTCAGTTCTATCACATGAATTATTAGAAACATTCTACTAACTTGACATAGTGTAGTGTTTCTGTTTTGTTTTCAGTTCTATCACATGAATTATTAGAAACATTCTACTAACGTGACATAGTGTAGTGTTTCTGTTTTGTTTTCAGTTCCATCACATGAATTATTAGAAACATTCTACTAACTTGACATAGTGTAGTGTTTCTGTTTTGTTTTCAGTTCTATCATATGAATTATTAGAAACATTCTACTAACGTGACATAGTGTAGTGTTTCTGTTTTGTTTTCAGTTCTATCAGATGAATAATGAGAAACATTCTACTAACGTGACATAGTGTAGTGTTTCTGTTTTGTTTTCAGTTCTATCACATGAATTATTAGAAACATTCTACTAACGTGACATAGTGTAGTGTTTCTGTTTTGTTTTCAGTTCTATCACATGAATTATTAGAAACATTCTACTAACGTGACATAGTGTAGTGTTTCTGTTTTGTTTTCAGTTCTATCACATGAATTATTAGAAACATTCTACTAACTTCACATAGTGTAGTGTTTCTGTTTTGTTTTCAGTTCTATCACATGAATTATTAGAAACATTCTACTAACTTGACATAGTGTAGTGTTTCTGTTTTGTTTTCAGTTCTATCACATGAATTATTAGAAACATTCTACTAACGTGACATAGTGTAGTGTTTATGTTTTGTTTTCAGTTCCATCATATGAATTATTAGAAACATTCTACTAACTTCACATCGTGTAGTGTTTATGTTTTGTTTTCAGTTCTATCACATGAATTATTAGAAACATTCTACTAACGTGACATAGTGTAGTGTTTCTGTTTTGTTTTCAGTTCTATCAGATGAATTATTAGAAACATTCTACTAACGTGACATAGTGTAGTGTTTCTGTTTTGTTTTCAGTTCTATCAGATGAATAATGAGAAACATTCTACTAACGTGACATAGTGTAGTGTTTCTGTTTTGTTTTCAGTTCTATCACATGAATTATTAGAAACATTCTACTAACGTGACATAGTGTAGAGTTTCTGTTTTGTTTTCAGTTCTATCAGATGTCTTGAATACTACTGTTATTTCTTATTTCTTTTTTGCCGTTTAGAGGCTCACGCTAAAAAGATAAGAGAAAGAACAAGTATCGCACTTCTTAAAACGTGTAAAACGCGCATGCACGTTAAAATTATTCTACGAATTTTGATGCTTTTAAGTTTCACACGCCATACGCGGAACCCGTCTAATAAATCATATGTAGTTCTCCAACTTTTCGCCATGTAATAACATTCTGTATAGGAATTCAACATCATCTTGTTGTATCATGTTTGCGGGTAAGTTAATCATGCAGCAATCCCTGCAATTTATTAAACGAAAAAAGTGGTTTCGTCTCTTGTTTTTTATTCCCTTTTAATGATTTACAAGTCGTCTATTCGCTAACATTGAAGGATAGATGGCCCAATGATGAAACATTACAATAATAACTGCTCTGCTCGGCCGCAGCCAGCCCAATCATATTTTCCTTTTGACCACGCCATACCTAACCCTATCATTGACCATGACAAATGATCCACGAGGCCCACCATGCTGTCGACCAAGAAACTGTAGTAATTATTGGCACGAGCGCATTACTCCTATTGGCTAACTGACCATTCCAATTTACACAGCGTTCGAGTTATTTCGTTACGTCACGAAATCAGCCAAAAACGAAACCAAAGAGGTCTGTATCCCAGTTTGGCCACGCCTAGTTCTTCATTATATTAATAATTACATAGAAGCCAATGTCTACACTGTTTGTAGCAATGCGCCATTAAAACATATCAAGAAAAAAAAAAGAAGCGCATTAAATGCCAGTAATGGAAAATAAATCTTGCTGAGTAGTTTCTTAGTGCAATTACTGGTATTTTCCTTGATTCGCTTCGTGTACCTATCTAAATATTCATGCTACTAAAACGAGAAGACCAGTGAAGCTCGTTCATCACACGAGACATCAAAGTAAGCCTCAATCAAAGTCACGCTGACTTAAAAAAAAATCAAACAAAAAATCACATAACATGCGGTTATTTTCTCTTTTGCAGCTTCGAAACGTCTAAGAAAATATCTTTTGATTACATGTTGAAAGTTTTCTTGGTTGTGCTTTTATGAAACGCTTTCGAGGAACTACTCTCTATAATTTTCAAAATGTTTTCATGCTATTTCATGGGTTAAATGGAGTATTATTTAGTTTTGAAACTCATGCCGAAGATGCATGATTTCATGTTTAGAGGTCAGTTCTAATCCTACTAAAACTATTCTAGAGCTTTCTCTTCTTGGTGAACATGGAGAAAATAAGTATTAGACTGTGCAAATTAATATAACTAAAATTAAATTAGTATAGTTTAGTATTCGATCCTTCCAAAATTCAGTGTCTAACTAATATTTCTTATTATAAAAATGAGGTGTGAAACCTAATGTTACAATCGAGTTACTAACGGTTTTGGGGAATTGCACAATTCTTCGACAACCATCGTTAAGAGCAAATGAGAAAAATAAAACATTTAAAAAACACCTATACATCCATCTGACAGTCTTCTAAAGCAAGACAAAACTTTAATTTGTTCGCTAACTATTTATTTAGTTAAAATTTGAGTAATGGATATTACACGTGTCAACGTAAAGTGAACCATAATCTCTTAACGTAATATATAGTGGATTTCGCAGTGTGAACTTATGTGCCAGTTTCACTTGAACAAAAACAAGCACTTGAAAACTGAATTCAGTATCAACACAGATTAAACTTTATTAGAGCTTTCCAAGGTAGAAAACCTATCACAGGTACAAATAACTGAATTTCAACGGTTCTGATTTTTGCATTTTATCGTCTGTTTCAAACACAAAATGAAAGAATTATTATAATATCTTCTATCTCGTTATTCAAAAATAAATCTTCTAGTGCTTTAAATTCTAAATGGATTCCAAATTATTATTAAGAGACATATAGGAATAGTAACAAGAAAATATTAAATAAGGCGACACAAAGCAACAAGCGACTGATCATAATAATATCGAGAATGTTTCAAAGAAGGACAGGTTTTAAATATACATATTTATATTACTTGCTGATACTTTGGAAGACGTAATCATCGTTCATACGTCTTAAATTATTGTGATAACGACTGCAATATATGATAAGTTCATTATTTAAGTGTTTCTAGCTACTGTTTCCAGTTTTTTCTTTATCACAGAACGCACAAAAGTTGTTCTTGATTTCACGGTTTAAGCCCCGAAAACTAGCTAACCGTTACAATCGAGTAGGCTTAATGGCTGTAATAAACATCACGGTTGACTGCAGTGCCTCGTGAGAGACAAAAGATTGATCTGAAATGCTATATCTACGCACCTCTAATATGAAATCCTTAATGGACAAATTAAGAAGGAAGTGGATAAAGCATAACAATATTAAGCTTATTTCTCATAGTGTTATTTATTTCATATCGTTCTCATGAGGCGTGTTTATTATTCACTTGACAAAAGCTTACTATATAATTTTGCGTGTGTGTGTGTGAAAAAAATCATTTTAACTCTTCTATAAAGAAGTTTTCTATGAACTTCGAAACTGTTCATGAAGGAAAATATGGTAAGCTGAACCAGATAGTTTTTTTGTTTTTTTTTTAGTTTTATATATCAATGAAAACAACTTCCGATATTTTCTCTCATGTAAAAATTGTTTCATCTTTGCATTATTTGCGTGTATTGGCACGTATTTTAACGACCACTTTGCCATCCAGGATTTTCAAACACAATCAGGGAAAACTAATTATTATTCAAGCCTAGCAACGTCAAGCGAGCATTGTCCTTACCTAACAACATTAAACGAACATTATTCTAACGTAACAGCGTTAGTGGGTTTTTTTCTAGCCTAACAGCTTTAAGTGAACATTGTTGTAGTCTAACAGTATTAGCGAGCATTGTTGTCGCTTAACAGTGCAAAGAAAAGAACTAATTATAGTAATATAAGAGTTTAGTTATAGTAAATCAATTTCATTAACTTTAGGAAGTGCCATTATTTCAGAATGGTATTATTATTAGCATAGTTACAGTTTAACAGTGAGAGAATCGTAGAGGTTTTCACAGTTTAACGGACGTCTCGCACACACATATATATATACAAAAACAACAAATCTAATTTGGTCTTTTTATATTAAGTAAACACAAGGTTGTTTTTCAATCTGTGCTTACAACAGCTTGATGAATTCAAACAAATGAATCCACATTCGGTGTGTGAATGCATTGAAACTTCATGCAATGATAATTCCGTTATATGTATATATATGCGAAAACACACACACATAGATGCATGTACGACAGATATGCATTTTAATATAAACATTTATAATATGAAATTGGTGGTAATAGTGTTACTTTTTTGACACTAAACGCATAGGATGAGTAAATCACTTCATAATTATGTTATTCTATGTCTATGTAATTGGCAAACCTCTGAAATATGTTTAATTTTAACTAGCACAAACTAAATCCAGTGTTTCTAATACTTAGAAAGTCTATCTAACTGATATATTGTCTTATTGTTCATTGTGCCATACATTTTTAGCATACCATGTCACAGTGGTACACTTGACATGCTATGTTGTAAACTTTCAGCGTACCGCGAGGCTCTTTTATGAGACGTATTACTGAATAAATACCATAATGGTAATACAAAAAACACAGAATATTCACGTATGTTTTAAATTAATACATATATCAATGGATTTATAGCAAATTTATCAGAGAAATAGATACAACCGTCTTTATTGCGGACTAGATTGTAAAGCAAACACAATGTAGATTATTGTTGTAGTGTTTTTGCATAATTTATAGATTCGCGCAACAATTATGTGCAAAATTTACGAGAAGAATATGGGATGTATATAAAAACTTTAGTCAGTTACTGGAGATCAAAAGGTAATTTAGGAGTTATAATTATTAACATTATTAATAATTATTATTAATTGTTAACATTGCATAAGACGGCTTAATAGTCTTTTGACCTTTGACCTCCCGTCACAAAGAACGAAACCTTGTAAATATAGAATTCGTGTACGGAATTCAAAATGAAGTTTGTTCTTTCACGTTAATATTTCCAGTAGCATTGAAATGTTCTGTAATAAAGAACCATTAAACAAGACTTGTTTCAAATCCAGAATTTAACCTTCAGTTTTGTGCGAATAATGGCCGCAGAGCTCGGATGACAAGAAAAATGGTTCATAAGAATACAAACACTAGAATTCTGCAATATAAGAAACATGGCAACTTGTTTGGTATTCATGGGACAGATATAGTCAAAAGTTGGCCCTTCTGTCCTGTTTCTCTACCTTTTCTATCAGCATTTATTTATAAGAGATAACAAATTTGTAGGGTAATAAATAATTCATTTAATACTATCCAGTGACTTCTAGATAACATTCTCTCTCATCAAGTCAACGTGTATGTGTGTGGAATAAAAAGAAACACTGATTTATCAAAGCTCGTCTCCATGCCATGCACAAATTCCTTTTGTATATCATATCACAGTAGGCGTGAGCTTTTATGATTTAGCACCAAAGCGTGCAAGCGACTATATAACACGGCTGATAAACCCTACTTTATGAAATATATATCCAATAAAACTTAGTTTCCATGACAACCAACGTGCGTCGAAGCACCTATATTGTTACCTTTAAGTCTCCTTAACATAAAATTAAACCAATTGTTCTTGTTTGCATGAAACTCAAAATGAAGTCGAGATATATAAATATTTTCATTAAATAAAACACTAACAAAAACACAGGTGGTTACTCAGTTGCACTTCTTAAATAAGGCAATTCCTAATGTTCTCTATAAGCATACGAAGTAGAAAATTATACTTTCTATAAGTAGATGGAACTTTTACTTTCTTAAGGATGTTTCCTGTCATGGAAAAGTTTGAGGTTTTTATTACCCGAGCTACCCTAGCGTTAACAATAGAAGTTATTTGATTTAAGGTGAACATTTCAAATCGTTGTGTCAGATTTAAGACTTCCTTTCGTTTCTCTCTCTTTCAGATTATTATAAACCACGAGTTCATTGCACGTGTCTGATAGCTTTAGTTGATTGCTATAACATTTATAAGAATTAGATAATTAAACGGTTCTGTATTCAAAATAAAAGTGAAAATTATCAGATACTTTTACACGACTAAGAATCTATTGTTGTCATAGTAATCATCAAACAAGATATTTTGTATGTTCAATATATTTCAGGATATTAAATGAGGACTCGCTATGAAAACTAATATTTCTGTGGAAGTCCCTTTGTTTTATTACAAGGTGGCATAATAATAATAGCTATAATATTGTTATGAACGTTGTAAGTGTTTTGTTATATGTACAACAGGAATAACAGTGAGCAACAGCAAGCGTATAACAGAATATAATTTTGTGTCAATATTACAGATACAAATCTCTTGTTTTCTTTTACACAGTATCTGCAGTTAAAGAATATACAAAGGATAGCATAAACGAAATTATAAGTCATTAAAATACACCATAATATAGAATGTTTTCTTAATGTCTTGTGCTTTTCTTAATATATTATCTCTATATGTGTACAGTGCGAAATAGACCTAGCCATATCAAATATGGCAGCTTAGGCCTATCACATACACGGTGCATGTGCTGTCATTACGTTAGGTACGCACTATGTGAATCAAATTTAACCGAATCAAGCATACTAAAGATTTAACTACTCCGTTGTATAAAATATATGAATATTTCACATAGTATATCTGGAAAAATAAAAACGTAATTGCTTTGCTCGTACATCTTGTAGCGTGTAATTAGTATATTAAAATAAACCCTCTTGTTCAATATTGCAAAACAATGATTTTGTACTTGACCAAGACGATTCGAACAAATGTGATCGAAACATAAGTCAAAATATCTCCGCTTTGCAATAATAAATAATTATGGTTTAAAAGGTGTACCACATTTATCAAATAAAGTTATTCGTGTATATCATATTTTATTATACAGAAATTAAATATTAATAGGAGCTTCTGACCCTCAGGGAAGACAAAATACATTTTTTGTTCAGAGTAATACCGACTTTTTATTTGTTTGGAAGCTTTAAATATGAATAAGTTTCTGTATCAGTTTGTTTGTTTGTGTGCATTACGCATAAGTGCAAGTGATATCTTAAGCAAAAGTTCACATGGAAAATTCAAGGATTGTAATACGTACATGTTTCTAAACTGATAACTTATTTTTTACGAATAAAATATTAAACAGCATACAGTTAAATAGAATAAAACGCACAATTATCTCAGGGATTGTACAATATTAGCCCCCAGTGGCACAGTGGAATGTCTGCGGACTTATAATACTACAAACCGAGTTTCGATACCGGTGTTGGGCAGAGCACAGATATCCCTTTGTGTAGCTTTGCGCTGAATAACACACAATAACAATTGTACTTTAAAATTTCGGTTTTATGTTTAGTCAAAATATAACGTTATTGATGCTATTAATAAACTAATGTATACACATAAGTACAACGTGACAATCACGAATATCTGACATTTAGATGTTTTTAAAAAAATTGCTTTGATTTGCAACAATTACATTTTTACTCTCACATAGTGTAAAGCCATAAAATTTAGTATTTTAATATCTATACGCAGCAATAAGACATTATTATGGATATATTTCATGTTTTTGAACTGTTCTAATATATATTATATACGCACAATGAATACGCACGTGTGTATGTACGTTTTTTTAATTATACTGATATATATTATTAGTTTAGTTTTGTTCGGATGTTCATAAAATGTAGAAACAAAAAAAAACACGATAAAATTGAAACAATGTAACGAAATTACGACACTCAAAAACACAGAACTGCAGTTTGAAATTTCAAATTTTCTACAGACTGCAAATCACATCAGTTATATAAATAAATGATAATTTCATATAACATTAGACCAGTATTTTCTATTAACAATTGCCTGGTAAATAAATGACATTTTTTTATTTTAAAAAATAATTATACGAGCCATGAAGTCAACTTTTTATTTTTTATGTTAAACCAGAAAATTAGTACCTAGCAAATGCTTATTGGAATACGTTTTAAGTTAGATAGGAACAAAGACTTAAACTGTATTCACCATCATGCAATGTGGCACGCATAGAGGAAACATCAAACAATTCCAAACCGTTCGACTTTATTGTCCGAGATCAAATGCACGAAAAACATTGTAGGTTACAAACTAGGATTCGTCCCAGGTTACACGGAGCGAGTAGCGTGTCGCCATCTTCAGGGAACTTTGTCTACAGTTTCGTAAGTTACCAGAATCGAAGCTACTGCTTATTTAGTTATAACTGAAAAGAATGCCTGTAGGAGATCATAGATTTCCCCTAATACCATCTTCTATATTTACATCATGCATGAAACAACATGACCTGTGTCCTCTGTTTCATAACGAAAACTATATGAGAAACAAATTAACGCTGAAATAGATAAAAAAATAATATAACCGAATGCTTAAAACTGTGTTGAAACGCACAGTTACACAATGGGCTATCTGCAATGCGCCCACCACAGAATCCAATCCCAATTGTTAACATTATAATCCATCAAGTTAACCGATGAGCCACTAGAGACGGGAAGGGTAGTTGTACACTTGAAATAACCACAGTGAATCAGTCACCATTACCACACAACAAAAGAAAAAAATGTTGTAACAGTGCACTTCTTTTCTCTATGACGAAAGGTTTCAAAATAAATTGAAGAACAAGAAATGCCTTCAGCTTGAATGTTTCAGATACATTTATGAACAAAAGTAGAAATCGTGTTTAGTTTTAGTGTTTCAGACACATTTGTGAACAAAAGTAGAAATCGTGATTGGTTTGAGTGTTTCAGACACATTTGTGAACAAAAGTAGAAATCGTGTTTGGTTTGAGTGTTTCAGACACATTTGTGAACAAAAGTAGCAATCGTGTTTAGTTTGAGTGTTTCAGACACATTTGTGAACAAAAGTAGAAATCGTGTTTAGTTTTAGTGTTTCAGACACATTTGTGAACAAAAGTAGCAATCGTGTTTGGTTTGAGTGTTTCAGACACATTTGTAAACAAAAGTAGCAATCGTGTATAGTTTGAGTGTTTCAGACACATTTGTGAACAAAAGTAGAAATCGTGTTTAGTTTTAGTGTTTCAGACACATTTGTGAACAAAAGTAGCAATCGTGTTTGGTTTGAGTGTTTCAGACACATTTGTGAACAAAAGTAGCAATCGTGTATAGTTTGAGTGTTTCAGACACATTTGTGAACAAAAGTAGAAATCGTGTTTAGTTTGAGTGTTTCAGACACATTTGTGAACAACAGTAGCAATCGTGTTTAGTTTGAGTGTTTCAGACACATTTGTGAACAAAAGTAGAAATCGTGTTTAGTTTGAGTGTTTCAGACACATTTGTGAACAAAAGTAGAAATCGTGTTTAGTTTTAGTGTTTCAGACACATTTGTGAACAAAAGTAGAAATCGTGTTTAGTATTAGTGTTTCAGACACATTTGTCAACAAAAGTAGCAATCGTGTTTGGTTTGAGTGTTTCAGACACATTTGTGAACAAAAGTAGCAATCGTGTATAGTTTGAGTGTTTCAGACACATTTGTGAACAAAAGTAGAAATCGTGTTTAGTTTGAGTGTTTCAGACACATTTGTGAACAAAAGTAGCAATCGTGTTTGGTTTGAGTGTTTCAGACACATTTGTGAACAAAAGTAGAAATCGTGTTTAGTTTTAGTGTTTCAGACACATTTGTGAACAAAAGTAGAAATCGTGTTTGGTTTGAGTGTTTCAGACACATTTGTGAACAAAAGTAGCAATCGTGTATAGTTTGAGTGTTTCAGACACATTTGTGAACAAAAGTAGAAATCGTGTTTAGTTTGAGTGTTTCAGACACATTTGTGAACAAAAGTAGAAATCGTGTTTAGTTTGAGTGTTTCAGACACATTTGTGAACAAAAGTAGCAATCGTGTTTGGTTTGAGTGTTTCAGACACATTTGTGAACAAAAGTAGAAATCGTGTTTAGTTTTAGTGTTTCAGACACATTTGTGAACAAAAGTAGAAATCGTGTTTGGTTTGAGTGTTTCAGACACATTTGTGAACAAAAGTAGCAATCGTGTATAGTTTGAGTGTTTCAGACACATTTGTGAACAAAAGTAGAAATCGTGTTTAGTTTGAGTGTTTCAGACACATTTGTGAACAAAAGTAGAAATCGTGTTTAGTTTGAGTGTTTCAGACACATTTGTGAACAAAAGTAGCAATCGTGTATAGTTTGAGTGTTTCAGACACATTTGTGAACAAAAGTAGAAATCGTGTTTAGTTTTAGTGTTTCAGACACATTTGTGAACAAAACTAGAAATCGTGTTTGGTTTGAGTGTTTCAGACACATTTGTGAACAAAAGTAGCAATCGTGTATAGTTTGAGTGTTTCAGACACATTTGTGAACAAAAGTAGAAATCGTGTTTAGTTTGAGTGTTTCAGACACATTTGTGAACAAAAGTAGAAATCGTGTTTAGTTTGAGTGTTTCAGACACATTTGTGAACAAAAGTAGAAATCGTGTTTAGTTTGAGTGTTTCAGACACATTTGTGAACAAAAGTAGAAATCGTGTTTAGTTTGAGTGTTTCAGACACATCTATGAACAAAAGTAGAAATCGTGTTTGGTTTGAGTGTTTCAGACACATTTGTGAACAAAAGTAAGAACCACGATGTGTTTGTCCATTCTGCAAATCCTTGTAAACAAAAGTAAAAACAGTATTTAACCTGACTCTTTCACACGACTTTGTATACAGCTTTATAAAATAAAATATATCGTCTTTAATTCGGCTTATAATCCTGTAAATAAGAGTAGAAAAAATACAAAGATTGACATAAATCTCACGAAACTTAGCATGAAGACTGTTTACAATTCGAACCTTTCAAACGATATTATAAACAAACATCCATATTAGATTCGATTTCCTAAATACAAGTCTAAACTGTTTAATTAGCTACTTTCACACTACTTTGTACAAAAGGCCTTTATTTTCTTCACATATTCATATATGTATACAGTTAAACAATTGCTGTTCATGTCAAACATGCCTTCCTTTCTTTGTGTATATATTTACGTATGTGTTCAGGTCATGCATGTATTAGCAGCATTCAGAACACAGATGTTTTAAGCACAAATAGCTTTCATTTGAACCTAAATTCATTTTCTTGACCCGAGGCATAACATTGCTATTACACAGCGCTATTACTTTTTTCAATATAAAAGATTATTAAGACCAGCTTTTTTGTATGCAGTCTCTATTCTTCCATAACTGATTGCTGCCTATTTTATTGTGAGTAATGCATTTTTAGGCAACTTTCCTCCCTCAGTCTCTTCTGTGTGTTCTGTCATGGCGTACAATCTCTCTTGTCAGCTCTTCTTGCCTGCATTTCTTATGAAGAGAATAGTGGGAGTTAAGCTTCTGCATGAGGTAGCAATTTTATTACTGTATGTAGGATATTCTTTTGTTAGACAGCATGCTTAGTATGTGCTTCTAACTCCCGCGGTTTTCTGATAACAGCGCACGTGCATCAAATGTGAACAACTTAAGCGTTTTCTTTTTTTTTTTATGTATATAAAAATTTCTTAATTAAGAATTTTGTATGATGTAGCTTTAAACTTATTTTCATTTTAATGAGTTACCTATATCTGTCAAATGTTGTTGTTTTTTAATCCATTTTGAACGTTTCTTTCGTTCCTGTTAAAACAATACTCATTTCATAATCCATTGTTTTGGAAGATAAAGACTGTAATTAGCTCAGTATTATTTCTTATAAAAGCTTATTCGCTACTAAGTTATCTAAAATGGTGTTCTTGCCACACCTACACAACAGATTTATTGATACGGCGACATGCTTTCTTTATACCTTATCAATTTCTTCATTTACTGAAGTGTGAACTGAAGATCAAAGATAATATTGATTTCAAGTGGCTGAAAGCTTATCACCTGTCTAGACTATAATCTAAAACCACGAGTACATTTTCTAAAACTACAAGGAAGGTAATCTCACCACTGCCGCGGGTATTTTTATCTAACTCTGTGCTATCAGGAAACTCAGGTGTGTCCAAACAGCAAACGTAATTCATCGCGCGGATGATGCATTGGTCTACCGCAGGACGAGACAACCACCGTGGCATTCTTCTTCGGCCACTAATGTTAGGGTAGCAGAGTTCCAGCTTCTGCTATACAATTTGGCGTTGATTCTACAGTCCATATCAGAGGATATACTCATAATCACCGCTCTGCTGTCTCACCGTAGATCTAGTTGCACCACGTGAGATTTGTAGGTATTACAGGTGTTATAGTCAAAAGGCTTAACCACTGACTGAGGTACAGCCTTTTCAAGTATTGCAACAATGTGCGTCACATGCGAAGGTACTAATACTGTTACTATCTTAATAAAAGCGTATGAATATTGATAATAGCCGCTCATGACTGGTAAAATTATAGTTCGTTATATTCTATAGTTCTTTATTAGGAGAGTGTATAAACACGACAATTTTATTTTCTACATCACAACTGGTACAAGAACAGCTTTTGAAGTGTCTGCAAATAACACTAAGTACAGATTAAGCTAAAAAATGTATGTGCGGTTAGAATTTTCTTTAAGGAAGTAAAAATGTACTAATTAAAGATGAACGCAAAATATATATGCATATATATATGCTCATTATTTCGAAGAAAGTTACTTAGAAACATGTCGTACTTTGCATATGTAAAATGGACATTTATAACTGCAAAGGTACGAGGGTAAACGAAAAGATTGATAGATGAATGAATGAACAGCCAGGTGAACAGATTGCTATGTAGTTTATTGACCATATTTCTAGAAATAGTTATATACATAAACCAGGTTTGATGATGAAATCTTTATTTTTGAAGTAGACGAAATTATTATTTTGATATATATATGCTGTAGGAATACTTAACATTATCGCTGCTTTAATGTTAAAAAATTTAGGAAAATTATGCATTTTCGTTTAAATACGTTGTCCTACGTCTATAGGTGAATTGCATAACGAAACATAAGTCATTTAAAATAGTTTCAATGAGCTGTATATCTTAAAAGTACGAATTCCGTTTCACACAGGAAGTGACGAATTTCATGAGAGTGTGATTTTGTTTTAGATCTTACGAGACAGCAATAGTGTTGAAACAATATATTATCAGAAGATAATTCTAAATTTTTTAACGCTATAGACATCTATATGTTGAACAAGTAGTGAGTAAAACCAAAACAAATGCCAGTAGCCCTGTTTGTGTATCGCTTTCGAAACTGTTAACGTGATAAAACTAATAGGTTTATACAAGTCAAACCGATTCTCTCTCATATTGAGGTGGCGCGTGGCATTCGGCGCTGAACTCCTGCTTAATTAACACCAGCGGAAATAGATTTGGTGCTAGTGTTTAAAACGCTAATATAGCAAAAAGCGAAACAAATCGAAAGTCGGTCTTAAAGTATTATTTGTAGCAATATTAGCAGTTTAGTTTCAACGGCATGGGATGGTCCGTCACGTTCGAGTACAAATTTTCGTTGTTGGCTCTCTTCGTTTTGGGCCAATGCTAATTTAAGTTCTCGAACCGATCACCCCCTCACACACGCATCAGACTTGTGCTGTGTAACATTCCTTGGCACTTCCAAATAAATATGAAAAATATTTAGTCCTACACACCCTTGTGAAAACTTGTAATGGGCTAACTTAAACAAGTGTGACAAAAAATGTGAGCACATGACCCGATAAACTAAATAAATGTAATATCAGGTCCTCTGTTTCCTGCTAGAAATTCGCGAAGATGTATGTTTATTATACGACTCCTTAACACTAAAATTACCGACCATCACTCGCGTTTACTTTCAAAACACTTGTTTTAAAACTATCTATGCTTCAAACTGATTGTAACTTCATTATTTTGTTAGCTACAATGTTCAAAATATAAGCCACACAAACAAACGTTTAAACAACAATCTAATAAACGTTTTAATTAATATTTGGGGAGATGACATAGAAAATTATCTATTTCCCACAACGCTTCACACTTTACGCTGACAATAAAAGATATGTAGTTAGTTAATATGGTACAACAAGTAGTTGCATTACAAAAAGAGGTTGGTAACTAGAGAGTTTTAAAAATCAGATTGTTCATACGTTATTGTTAAATAAAAGTATTCGTTCTTTGCAGTAAATTGGGAACAGACCTTCGCCATCTTTAATAGAGGTGAGATGTCAAGACAGCCTATAAAATTAATCTTAATAATTAACGTATAGAACTTCCTTTCAGTCTAACTGTCGCCGAACATTCTACAGTACGTTTGGGATATCAAACTACAGTAACTTTAATCCACTTTGAGAATGGGGAGAAATATACACAAATATCGATTTTGTTTAACAAATTTCTCTTCAAGATTGGTTCAAGATTATTAAGTTTATATATTTTTTTTTATATGGTGATGAGAGATATTTTTTCTTAGAACTTGCAAATTTTCAACATCATGGGTTTTCAGGTTAATATATTTTGTTCTTGTAACGAGATTTGCGCAATTATTTGTTAACGCATACCCCAGTGTTTTGATTAGCTCTTATTTAACTTATATTAATTTTAGTACGGTTTTCTAGTATTAACATGTTTATCAGCTTACGAGAAGCCGGTATGAATTTAAATATTCTTAACTTTGTTTGTTCAGTATTTGGGTTGAAGGCTCATGAATCATTTCAGTACAGGTCTTGTTTTTTAACGTACACATGTAGAGAACTTGGTTTAACTAATCTGATATTTATTCATTAAAACTGTTCAATGTTAATGCCTAATCAAAGCGAGTTAACCGCTAACTTCGATATCACTTTATAATGTGTTTCAAAAGTGGTTTAGTCAGTAGCTTTACAACAAACTAATGGTTTACTCATTTCATCTCAGTACAGTAATGTTGTTGGTGTTTGTTTGTTTTTTAACAGAACTGGCTCCATCAAGAAATAATTTTGCTCTGTGCTAGGTTTTAATGCTTTAAACCGCCAAAAAATCTAAGAAAGCCTAATTGTTTGTTCTTTGAATCTCGTGCAAAGCTACACAAATGTATCTGCGCTATCCGTCTTTAATTTAACAGTGTACGACTATAAAAAGACTGGTAGTCATCACCACTGACCCGCCAACTCTTGGGCTTTTCTTTGACCAAAGAATAGTTGAATTGACCGTAACATTATAACGCCTCCACGGCTGAAAGGGCGAGCATGTTTGGTGTGACGGGGATTCGAACTCGCGACCCTGAAATTACGAATTAAGCGCTCTAATCCCCTTGTCCAGCCCGGGTCGAAAAAACCAAAAATGGGTCACTTTTGGATCACCTTGTACGTTTGAAATAAGATGTTGCTTATTCTTTTAACACGACAAATAATTTTATCCTCTTAAATAGACGCTTGATGCAAATTTGTCAGTATTTATAAACCACCGTTAGAATACAGTCGGTCGATTATCTCAAGCGAATTTCTCTCCTTTTGTTGAAATTAAACAATTACGTTAATGAAAATCCTCAACTTTACTACCATAATTTTCTTGACAACTGTAATTCATCCTGTTAAAACACTAAAGTATGTGTAAATACTGAAGTATATGTAAGTGAAAATCTTGTTGGAGGGTGAATAGAAAAAGATTCTGTTAAAATTAAATGCGTGTAAGAAGACAACACGTGTATTAGAATAAACCGAGGCAAAATATTAAAAAACGTTTCTTCGTTTGTTTTTGAATTTCGCACAAAGCTACTCGAGGGCTATCTGTGCTAGCCGTCCCTAATTTAGCAGTGTAAGACTAGAGGGAAGGCAGCTAGTTATCACCACCCACCGTCAACTCTTGGGCTACTCTTTTACCAACGAATAGTGGGATTGACCGTCACATTATAACGCCCCCACGGCTGATAGGGCGAGCATGTTTGGTGCGACAGGAATGCGAACCCGCGACCCTCAGATTACGAGTTGCACGCCTTAACACGCTTGGCCATGCCGGGTCTAAATTAAAAACGAAGAAATATGAGTTGAAGTTCTATGATTATTGTGAATACAGAGGAAGGGGAAAAACTAAAAAATTAATTTGGATAATATTATCTAATCAATAATATGTTTTAAAATAACAATTCTGCAAACGACAATGACAAATAGAAAATTGGATATTGGGTTTAATAAGCGAGGATAATAGACGCTCTCGTTGAGACTTAAATTGTTAAACAACGTTGGTAAAAGTTGAACTGTAATATTATTTTCAGTTACAAAGCAATGAATAAACTTTATCCCATAAAATCAAGTATATTTAAAATTTAATGCCTTTGAATGAATGCTGTAATGTTTGGCGCCGCATACCGCATGAAAAAGTGGCAAAATATAATTCGTACAACCCTGCGCAAACATCACAGATCATAAAGTATGAATGATAAAAAACGTCTATATCGCTATATATCTTTAATCAGGGAAAAGCTATTGTTTTAACATATATATTTTGTTAATTAAAAATTACATATATTGAAAAAAATCACTGAAACGTTCTAAACAAATTAGTGCATATGTCTATTTTCTAATCAGTAGAAAAATTTTCAAGTAAGATTTTTTTTACAGTCTTGTCTTTGCTGGCTAATAGGAGAGTTTACTCTCTGGTGTTAAGCAATAAGGTAAATTATTCCATTTTATGTAGGAAAATCAGCGTAACTGCTACTTTTGTGGTAATTTCAAGTAATAATGGTTTATCTATCGGGCAGGAGCCGCGAATAACAGGAGGAATGATCAGGAAATATATCACGGAGTTTCATTTGCATTGTTTGACTCTGACGGAGTTTGAAAAAAAAAAACGACAGTGTATGATAGAACATAAAACAATCTTTATTTATTTCAATAAATCAATCCAAGTGAAAGAGTGCATTTGGCGACAGAAAACACTCCTACTGAAGATTAATCGACTCTGAACTCAAGATATGTTCCAGACTCAGAAGGCATAGTATTTCACTCAACAGTCTATAATGTTATTTCTCTGTATAGACATGCACTACCGTGTCACTGATAATTATTTCATCAGCAAAGGCCAGAGGGTATATATATATATATATCATCCATGCATCACCTTGCTCACCAGTAGAAAATATCACAGTTCACCTTCACACAGTGTGGTTTACTTTACAGCAGTCGTTGAAGCTCCCGAGACATAGGGAAAAGTTCCAGAACAAAAGAGTGAAAAAATTAACTACATTTCTCGAACAATGTTCTATTAATAATACTCTACATTTGTAAAACTGTAGAAAAACGTGGAACGTTCATCTAATTAAATAAAACATGAAACACTAAAAACTCAGATCTACTTCGTTTAAAGTATTTCAAAATTCTATAAAATTAAGAAAAGACCAAATTCCGATTAAGAAACAACAAAATCAACGAACTTTCTTTTTTTTTTTATTCCGATAGTATAAAATACTCAATAATTTTCTCTATTTATACTATTTAAATAAGTCTCATTTTTCAAATTCGTCTTCAAAACATTAAATGGGCGTTTTCAATGATTTTTCAGTGCCTATATAAGTTTACTTCTATACATATTTATTATTCAGTCAAGCGACAACTTCAAAAAAGATTAAGGCTATGTTACAAATATGTATATATATATATCAAAACTGAACCTATATACACATTTGTTTTTGAAAACTTAATTGGGTTCTGTTTGATATAAACTCGTGTAAAAGCTATCTCCAATGTAAGATAATAAACGTTTAGAAACTGTAACATTAAATTTTGAGCCGAATACTCTGAATTATCTGAAGAAGAAAAACCAATATTTTTTTGAAATATGTAATATATTTTCTACTTAAAATAGTGCCCCCCAGTGGCTCAGCGGTATGTTTGCGGACTTACAACGCTAAAATCCGGGTTTCGATACCCGTGGTGGGAGCACAGATAGCCCATTGTGTAGCTTTGTGCTTAATTCAAAACAACAACAACTTAAAATAGTTTTGATTATGCTTATTAATCATTGTTCGTCAGTTCACTATTATATATACACATATCAAAATTGAACCTACATATGCATTTGTTTTTGAAAACTTAATTGGGTTCTATTTGATATAAACTCATGTAAAAGCTACTTCCAATGTCAACATTACTTCTTGCTAGAGGGTGTACTGAATGTCTGAGAAAGCATAATTCATCCTACTAGTATAAATATATATATATATAAATCTGATGTCAATATTTCAGCGATTATTAATATAAAAATGTTCGGAAATGAGGTTAAAAATGTATTAGTATTTAGTTCTGAATGTGTTGAAACTTTTATGAGGCCCGTGTTATGTAGACTTCGATCCCCCTATGCTGGATCTATTGGTCTACTGGTATTCTGGTAGTCATTGTAGCAGAGGTTCAAGATATATGCAGCCTTCTCTATTGATTTAATAAGTCTTTCGTAACCATTGTAATAAAAGTTCGTGCTGTCTCTATTAGTCTAATAGCTTTCAAGAAGTCGATGTAGCAGAAGTTCAAGGGTCGTGCAACCACCATTGGTCTAATAGCTTTCTGGTAACCATTGCAGAAGAAGTTCAAGGTGTATGGTTTTTCCGTTGGTCTAGTGGCTTACTGGTAATTATTGCAGTGTATATTCAAGACTTCTGTCTCTGAAAAACGAGAACTTTTCTGGACATCCTGTATCATGTACATTAAATTATTGTACAGGTTGCTGCAGGGTTAACAAATAACATATTAGTTATTAATCGACTTTACTTCTGAGCTTATGACTATATAGCTCTCCATTAACTACAGTTCAGAATATGTTCAACAAAATAATTGAGTTGGAACACCCGATAATAAATTAAAATATTCCACATTGTGTTGTCTTAACACAGTAACATCCTTTGGCGACAACAGCAGAGAACAAACTTTATCTCTATTTTAAAACCACTCAATTAGTGAATCATCGCTGGTCCAAAGTACTCTAAAACCAGAGAAAAACAATAAATGCATCAGTATTATGGGTTCCAAATATAGAAACGGGCGTTACCACTATGTACACTCTACATCTATTGATTGTAATCAAATTGACACTGTGTTTCAAAATTTCATGTGAATAATTATAATAAAATAATAAGACTGTTATTATCATCGATTATTACAGTGGATTAGTAATGGTCTTGCTACAATTACTGGCCTTTGCCTTAGTGGATTAATAATCATATTTCTACAATAATTGACCACTACAATGGATTGATAAGCAACCTGTCCATGTTGGCTGTCTTATATAGTAAATGTCAGCTATCTCATATATTAGAACTCCAATAGCTAGCTATAATATTTATAACGATCACGAAACTATAAAGGTAGCATGAAAACATTACTTACCGCTGTGTTATTACAAGGTTTTATATCTTTTTTTTAAAGTTTCATAATAGATTTATCTATTTACACTGGATCGATGTCTTAGCTATGAACATTACAACGACAACGTTTCTAACCTTCCAATACACTAATATTATGTGCCTTACTTGTTATCATCACAATTGTTGGCAAGACTAAATTAGTAAATGAAATACATGTTTGTCTTTCTTACTCCACGTTTTCTTATCCCAATACGTCAGAGTTTCTTGTAATTGCACGAACGTAAGAAGAAAAATGTATTGGTACAACTATATTTTTACAGAAAAGAAATGATTTTTTCAGTAAATTACTGTTAACACCAAGGTGGCTGTCAATTATAAAACATGACAAATAGCTCTACTGTTCTATTTCTATGTTATGAACTTTGAATATGCATACATGAATACATGAAATGACATATGATTATCATTCGAGATACTTAGAATAATCTATGACGATCGTTACCAAGTTACTTATGACGTGATACGCAATAACGGACTGGAGAAAGAGCGCCATGCACACTATCAATACACATTCGCGAATTTACGTCTTGGCAGGTAGGGTACAAGACAAGGTTGATAACTGTAATATATTCGTCTATACTATGGAACGTGCCTATTAGCATGCGTGAAATTACATTTATCACAAAAGTAATATTTCAGTAGATTGGACTTGCATGAAATATAACCCTTGCATAGAGAGGGCAACTCAGAGAACAAACCGCTTCCCGTCAACTACGTTTATGACACTAGAACAAAAATTAATATGGAAGGTCATCATAAATTTTAGGTTTTTGCTTTGAAAAGACAGGAAGTTGTAACAATACAAAAGTTGTTGACTCGCAGTTCAATCGATTTGTTCTTAGTGTTTCACTTTCTTTAAAAAGCTAATTAATTCTTAAGAGTTTTTAATAACGTTACACAGTGATTCCATATCTTTACAGGCATCTTTCACTGAAACTCAGACCGTATCATTTATTCGCCTGAAACATCTTGTCGCATCTGAGAAAGTGTGTTTAAATTTATGGATGTGTCGTTTACTTTTCCCAGAAACCAAATATTTTCACCTTAACTCAGCTTTGAACATACACGCTTCGACAAGATATGAAAGAAAGATAAACATGCTTTCTAAGCACCTTTCTAGAAAAAAACTCTAACACGGCTTAACTTTGTTTTATTCGCAGACGGATATGACTTTAGCCTAAAAAATGACACAACGTGAGCTCTGTGTACACTCGGTGCAATGCACTCTGTTAAAAGCACGTGTCATACGTTAGATCTGTTAAACACTCTGAAAATATTAACTATTACTTACTTTCTTTATCTACTCTACATCTACAGACAAGTGAAAAACAAATTCATTTAAAAACGTATCAGTAATAAAAGGTTTTGAGTTATTTTAAAATCCCTGGTATCGAAACCGATCGTGTTAAACAAAGGTATACTGACGTTTCTCCCAGACGGAGCGACAGGCGGTTGTCATTCGTGATATGTTATTATATAGTCTCGTGCCTAAAGGCAAGCAAAAACGTGACGATCTGTGACACAGGATGGAGTGTCATACAGCCAAAGCCTGACAGTTGACGCACAAAAATCATGGGTTGGCATTTTCCTTGGTAAAATATATGGTTATGTAAAGATTATCATATACAATACATGCTTCTAACAAAACTTATTTGGAACCAGTTGAGAAAGCAACATGACAGTAGCAACAAAAGTAAGATACACAACTGAGTTAACAGATGAATTTTATAATTAAGTTGCTGATATACCTAAAGCTAGTACTGTGTAATTGTGTGACAGAAGGACATCAATGAAAAGATTAACTAGTGGGATTTTCCAGTTCCAGAATGTTTTTGTTAAAACACATGAGAAATTACGTCTGTATAAGAAACACATATCGTCCAGCATCATATGGGTATTATGTATGATACATCAATTAGCTATTCTCCACAGAGCAGCCTTGGGTTGAAGAAACCACAAAACAAGGAGACAGGAAGATATTATATAGTCATTCGATTAAAGTGTATGATTGTCACGTACCGTACATGTAAGGAATAAAAATGGGTTTTATGAGTTTTTTTTGTGATTTCTGAGACGTTCATGGAGTTTCGTAATTAAATAACACCCACGCTCCACTAACGTGTGAGCGCTTCAGCTTACTGGATGGATTATAGTAGTGCGGGTCACTGGATCCGCCACTTATATTAAAATTATATTAGTGGATTTTAAACAGCCATTACCTCTAACAGGTGTTTATAGGTGTTTAAAATAACACACTCAGGTTGTGTGTTACTCCTTCTATCTTCATACTTGGCCAGACATGATCAAGTGGTTAAGGCACTAGACTGTAATCTGAGGGTCGCGGGTTCGAATCCCTGTCACACCAAACATGCTCGCCATTTCAGCTGTGGGGACCTTATAATGTGACGGTCAATCCCACTATTCGTTGGTAAAAGAGTAGCCCAAGAATTGGCGGTGGGTGGTAATGACTAGTTGCTTTCCCTCTAGTCTTACAGTGCTAAATTAGGGACGGCTAGCGCAGATAGCCCTCGTGTAGCTTTGCACAAAGTTCAAAAAACAAACAAAACAAAACAATCTTCATACTTCCGATGACGTTTGAAAGTACACTTGAAGAAGCATTACTTTGAATGAATCAAATAAAGTCGGATTAAAATTGAAGGGCAATAAATGTGTTTTTATCAACATTGAAACCAAATAGTTACTAATGACAGTATCCTTTTTCATCTATCTGAAACAAAACAAAAATGACTCAGTTGGAAACTGGAGCCTTCTTTTGTAAGAGATAAATATTAAAGATTTCTAAGATTTGTTGAATTTTTATGACACCCTTACCGTTGAAGTTGATCAAGTAGGAAGTAAAGGTTTATTACAAATAATCATCTATATAGATAACACGCTTGCGTTTGTCTGTCCGAACTTTTCTCGTAAATCTTTCGATCAAACACTACTAATATGATATTGTTAGAAATGTCTTTGTCCGAGAAGTCCGAATTGTTTATGGACTTTTTTCATTCAGAATCACCTTACCTGTTATTTGCTGAGCTAAATTTTTTAATGCAACGAGTATATTATAAAATGGCACAATGATGTTGCCATCGCGTAACAACTGGCTTCGGTTTCATTTTTTTTATTTGCAAAGTATTTAACATAAACGAAATTTAGCCCACGTGTTATTCTCCCCTCTCCCAAAAAAAAGAGAGGCTATTACACTAAACACAACTTCTATGGGGCTTTCTCAACATAGCTGGGTCTAAAATACGCATGCGCAGTTTGTTCAAAACTATATGGTTATCACTTTGTGAATACGCATTCAGAGGTTTCTGCATATTCAGCTAAGTTTGTCTTCATAACAATTTTACATTTACTTTACTTTGCGTTAATTAGCTTCAGTTCTTTTCATAGACTGCTATAAATATATTTTAGTTGATTGTTTCTTCACTGCAGGTATTATTCTTCGTTGTGGTGAGTTTCTCTGTTTCAACTCGTAAAACCATATCATAAACTGAACAATTTAGATGACGTCATCACTATAGCAACTTGAGCAGATATTGTCAGGTTGGTATTCCATACTACGGATTAACAATTATTAACAATATCAAGATATCTATTCATTCTCACCTTATTAACTGAATATTAAACGTGCCCTGAGCCAGCGTATAACCCTCTTTATTGCACTAGTGTGTTGAAATTGATTAGCATGTGAAAACATTAAGTGTTAATATAGATCTCACGTGAGAAGGGCAAGTTTTTTCTTGATTTGAAATCACTTTTTAATCACTAAAAACATTTTTAAACCTTTAACCCCAGTTTCTACTACCTGGCTAGTTACAAGAAAGTTTCTGTGACTATTTTATGTATTAAAATGGACCTTGGTCATTTTGGCAATTAACAAAATGAAAATACACTGAGGAGATTAATTAGTTTTTCAAAATGATTTGAGTTATTGTTTGTTTTGAATTTCGCGCAAAACTACAAGAGCTATCTACGCTATCTATCCCTAATTTATCAGTGTAAGATTAGAGGGAAGGCAGTGAGCGAGTTATCACCACCCATCGCCAACTCTTGGGGTGCTCTTTTACCAACGAATATGGAGACTGAGCGTCACATTATAACGCCCCCACGGCTGAAAGGGCAAATATGTGTGATGTGACAGGGATTTGACAAGTAGAAAATAATAGTTAAAAATTGGCATCTTTCTGTAGTACTATACAGTGTCCACCCCCAGTGATATTGTGTCGACATAAAACAACAAGAAAGAAATAGAAAAAAAAACTGTTGATCCTAGTATAGAACCAGTAATAAAAACTGTACAACTTTTGGTCCTACAATAATGTTGTAAAATAAAAATCCACAAACTATTAATTCTACTGTTTGGATGAAACCAACAACACGTAAAATAATGAAATAAAATAACTGTTGATCCATGTATAGTCATATGGAGTAACGAAACAAAAAATGTTTCATCTTATTGTGTCGACATAAAATATAATAAATACAGTAAAACCTTTGACACTATAAAATAAGGAAACCTATAAAATAATTGACCACATAATAATCATATGATAAAATGAAACTAGTGACCTGCTAATATTTTGTAGTGATATAAGACGATAACAAATAAAACCGCAAGTCTTACAATAACAAAATAATTAAGACTTACTGAACTTACATGTTTTTGACATCACAAAAAATAACAAAACGATAACACTGTTGATTTGACAAAACAACATGAAACAAAACCAGTAGATAAGTACTCCTATTGTAACTTACAAACCAACAAAACCAACAGACACTTACTATTATTGTAAGTTACGAAACAACAAAACAAACAAAAGTTATTCCTAACTTATGTAACAACAAAACCAGCAGACAGTTATTCTTATTGTAACTTACGAAACAATAAAACCTGAACACAGTTATTCTTATTGTAACTTACGAAATAATGAAACCTAAAGACAGTTGTTCTTATTGAATAAGTACAAAACTGTTTTATGTTTATTTTGTGCTATGTGTTTCTGTATTCTATGAGTAGTTTGAGAAACTACCTGATTGGCTGTCACAGTCTAAACAAATTACCACGTAATACTTCTTTGTACGGTAAGAGAAAGAACGGACCTAACCTGATGAAGTTGAGGCGAAACGTTTTAAAGACCGAATTTTTCCACTTCAACGGACAGCTGTAGAGGGTTCCTTCAGACTCAAAGCTCTGCTTGAAATTTATTATAGTCAAAAAAGAATTACATGGCCGTAATTTAGAAACTACCTGATTGGCTGTCACAGTCTAAACAAATTACCACGGAATACTTCTTTGTACGGTAAGAGAAAGAACGGACCTAACCTGATGAAGTTGAGGCGAAACGTTTTAAAGACCGAATTTTTCCACTTCAACGGACAGCTGTAGAGGGTTCCTTCAGACCCAAAGCCCTGCTTGAAATTTATTATAGTCAAAGAAGAATTACATGGCCGTAATTTAGTGGCATTGTCAAGACCCAGAACATGGAAAACGTTTATAATTGTCGTTTCGCTGAAAGTTCCTACAACACAGAAATATTAGACGAAATAATAAGTTGTATCGACTTGAAAAAGATGCAAAGATTTAATCTGTACGTCTACAACTGTCGACACAGGCGGACAAGAACAACTTTTGATACGGAATCTTGAAAATACGCGTGGGTGAGTAACGCCCACAATTCTCTCTGAACTGGCTCCATTATTTTGAAGTTAAAAGAATATTACGAGTGATTGTAATAAAAAGAAAATACGAAGGTGTTTGATGAGAGGAAAATGTTACAGTTTTAGAAAAAAAAAAAACATTATTTTTTTATTTTTTGTGAGCAAAAACGTAGGGAATTAGACCGCTATATTAACTTATATTATTCCAACCAGGTTTAAAATAGCATTTTTTGTTTTGTACATCCTTCCTGGTTTTATGTGTCTTTTCTTCTTGTATAGAACACTCATGCGTTAACAAACACTAAATATCAACTTTTCCAATTTCGCGTTAGTTCAGTGGCTGATTATGTTCCTTATTGTTCCTCAGTGTACATAAACCATTTATCAGAAACCTCCATAAACAAAAATATATAAATAAGTAAAAAGTAGATTAGCTCTTCACGAGCTCGAAATTTTGAAATCACTCTTAAAAGAAATAAATAAAATACTGGTATTGTGTATTGAGCTGTGTTGTCCAACAGAGAAGTTAAATAACTGTCTTATTTAAGCTGAAAAATCAAACACCTCCGAAATTGTAATCTGGATCTTCAACGTCTACCTCATCTTCTGATTTGCTGCTCTCTTCTGAGAATGGCTGCTTTCTCTCTGGCAGAATGGGTACAGGGAGCTCAGGGCAGAGTGGCACTGGGGCTATGAATGATGGAAGGTCCGGATACATGATAGCAGATGCATTCTTGCCAGCCCGACGTTTGAAAGGGTCCACCATGCAGAAGTAGCAATTGCTTGAGTGGTCAGTGGGTTCATGCCAAATATTTGGAATAGCAAACTTCACGGCTCTCTTTTCCCCTCTGTACCATCCTGCAAAAGAGCAAAATAAAATTGTTATTATGAAGAATAAATTTATTTCATCCACAACTAATGTACGTCCTAGCATGGCCAAGCGCGTAAGGCGTGCGATTCGTAATCTTAGGGTCGCGGGTTCGCGCCCGTCTCGCGCCAAACATGCTCACCCTTTCAACCTTGGGGGCGTTATAATGTGACGGTCAATACCAGTATTCGTTGGTAAAAGAGTAGCCCTAGAGTTTGCGGTGGGTGGTGATGACTAGCTGCTTTCCCTTTAGTTTTACACTGCTAAATTAGGGACGGCTCGATGCAGTGGGCTAACAACCTGCTCACTTAAATACTTGTTGAAGAATCCGCAAGCGCTTGCGGCCATATGTTCCTAGATGGAATCTGATGGTGATGACTAACTAACAACTAATGTGTAAGAGGTTCATACAAAATATTTTATGTGTGATATTTTTTCTATACTATTGGAAATACAAAAAAATAAATTAAAAGATATTTAAATTTTAAAATGTCTAAAATTTGTATAATATAAAAACTTACTATTCAAGCAAGCAAAAATTGTCCGTCCTAATTTCTAGAGTTTTTTGTTTTTTTTTGCAAAACTCGCAGTTACTCAGGTAACTAAGGTGCCCATAGTTTGTTTTGATCCCTAACAGGCATGCCGAAATATGTCTTGTGGGCTTCACACATTTTAGTAGATGATATCACAGAGTACTTTCTCGCTCTTGTCTTGATAAATTGGCCACATACATAGCAGAATGCGTCTGGAAAATGCTTGCAGCTTCTTGATGCCATCTCTGATAAAATCAGATAGGTCTATGTGTTTACTTAGGCAGCTAGAATTAAACTAAAGTGGCGAGTGGTGAACCCCTGTACATATATTATTATGGAAAGTTCAAGAAAATTCTCGTAAGTTCTACAACATTCTAGAAAGTTTTTGAAGATTATTTCTAAGTTCGAGAAAATTCTCTATCAGCTACTCAACACTGAATCTACCTGGAATGTTCTGGAAAATGGGTAAATTTGAAAATTTCGTTACTCGGGTCACAAAAGCAAAGTTTGAAGAGAAAAATAGGTCTTTTCCATTTACTTTATGCTTAAGCAATTGGGAAATAACACTTTCTGCCCGGAAACAAGAAAAAGTAAGAATTTTGTTACATGGTGTAATTTGTGATAAAAAATCCAGCCAGTTAAACTGCATTAAAAAATGACGGTATAATTCAGCCAGTCTGGCTGCAGTAAAAAAATTGGTATTTAAATTCAGCCAATCGATTTGTTTGTTTATCGAATTTCGCGCAAAGCTACAAGAGAGCTATCTGCGACGTCGTCTCTAATTTAACAGTGTAAGATTAGAGGGAAGTCAGCTAGTCATCATCAACCACCCCCAAGACTCGGGCTACTCTTTTACCAGTTAATAGTGGGATTGACCATCAAGTTATAACGCCATCACGGATGAAAAGACGAGCATGTATGGTGTGACGAGGACTTAAACCCGTGACCTTGCGAATACCACCTAGTAATGCTGAGTCCTGATTTTAGTTGAAGAGGACGTAGGAAGCCTTTAAATTTACACAAGATTAATTCCTTTCATATATTTTAACAACAACAAAAACTCTACGAGAATACAGTCCACTTTATCTTAACCTTTAATTTGTCAAAATCTTCCTCTGTGAAACTCGCCCTTTTCTTATAAGACTCTTCCTTTACATTTTGTTTCCTTTTGATTTCACAGCTACACTAATATAACTTACCCTAAAAACTTTTGAGATTAAATTAGATATTTTTTTCAAAGAACTTGTAATATATTTTACAACTTCGACACTCTTCGTGGTTTGAGACTTATTAGACCGAAACTAATTTTGTATTTCAGTTTACACTAGAAGCATTAAAAACAGTTAACTTTGACTAATTGGCATATAGAACAATTCCCCAAAAGCATATTTTGTTCGTATTAAAATACAGTTGTCCCTCGTACAGCGTATTCACAGGCTTGTGGTACGGAGCTCGTTTTTATAGGAGCGGGTCGCGAAACATGAACCTTCTGTTTCACTGTTTGGGTACCTTAACAACAGGATCACGCCCGGTCGATGAAAAATATAAATGAATGGATACGAATTTACGAATAATAGCAATAATAATAAGCACATAAAATAAATTAATAGTGAGCAGTTGCTTATTGTCAACCGAATAATATAAGTGACAAACTTAGAACTGATAAAAGTAAGATATTAGTAGGCGATAAACCAGCATCACTAGTATACTTAGTTAATTGTTTGATTGATTCCTTGAGCTGACCTGTGATTACGTTATCATCAGAAGATTGCTTTTCAAACATTTGTTTGGAGATCACTAAAGAAATTATAAGTTGATGAATAAGGAAATAATAATTAGGTGAAGCCACAAAACAATGATATGATATACTGATTCTACTTTTAATCAATAAAACTGAGACATCATCTAGCATCTGGGATCACAAATAAGTAAATGTTGCTCCACAGAAGTCGAAAGCGACATCTGATGTGAAAACACATAATTAATTCAGAAAAATGGGGATAAAGGGCGTCAGAAGTGGAATTGTTTCCTAAATAAAGGGGTTCGGCATGACAAGGTGACTAGTGCGCTCGAATTGTGATCTGAGGACCCTGGGTTTGAATCCCCGCCACACCAAACGTGCTCACCCTTTCAGTCGTGGGGGCGGTATAACGTGATGGTCAAGCCCACTATTCGTTGGTAAAAGGGCAGCCTATGAGTTAGCAGTGGGTGGTGATGACTTGATTCCTTCTTTCTAGTCTTATACTACTAAATTAGAGACGGCTAGCGCAGATGGCCCTCGTGTACCTTTGCGCGAAATTCAAAACACACACAATCTTAAATAAAGCTTCTAACATGCTACTTAAGTGAGGGATCCAGACTCAGCAAGGTTGTTGTAACTGAAAAGAAAAAAGAGAACCACAGTTTAGTGACTGAGGATTGTGGAGAAATACCAGAGTAAGATGGAGAAACGACTATCTCGATCAATTTACCGTGGCAGTAAATTACCCGCAGAACAGAGCCACTCTAGTGTCATTACATACAACAGTGATATAAATATCATTGCTTACCATTTGTTGTATCCAGTTAACTTTGTTGACAAAATTCTTTACAATTCATTACTCATTTGTTCAGGAATATTCTTATTTATCTATTTATTTGCACTCTGTATAATGTTTTATATTCGTTGCCTGTAAAGTAATCTACACATCGAGGAGGATTCGCGATTTCATCTTTTTTTTTTTTTCTAAGCAGGAGAGAAAAGTAGATGTTTAGTTCATCGATCGAGAGCCAATTCATCGTCCATGGGTTGAATGTCGTTATCATCCTGTCTTAAAGTAAGTCTCATGAAGATAAACAATCTCTTTACCTCGTGCTGTGAAGACGGTGATTTGTAATCCAAGATTTAATAATATTTAGTAGCATGCGTCACTGACATTAACAATCGTTTTATAGTTTTTCAACTGCAGTGTTTGTTCATTGAAACAGAAGGTTGGTTATTTGCTGAATAAACTCAGGTCCTTTACACGCCTCTTATGAGTTAATAAAATCAAATAATTTTATTTGTATTATTATTTCACATTGAAAATGATATTGGTAAGAAATTAATTATACCAAAAGTAACAATATAAAAATATATTTTTTCACTTATTTCTTTTCACAATCTCTTGCATACACACTCGAGTCAAGTGTGTACTAATAGTTACCCTACTGAAACTCACAGGAATTGTGAGTTTATGGTTTGCGTCCCATTGTCGCTCAAATTCGTTCCGCCCTTTGTAGTCGTAGGTGCATTTATATATCTATATAACACTAAAAGTCAAGCACTACTGTTCAATCAGAAAAAGATAAAGGGTACTGTTGACTAACTGCCTTCCTTCAAGTCTATCCGTTCAAAATTAAGAATAAATATATAGAGTAGCCATTGCGTAGTTTTGTCTGGTCCGTTTCATGTACAAGGTGTTTTATTGAATATTATTTTGTAAGTACATCAAATTAGTCTTAAAGGTTAGTTTTCAAATAGCTTAACTGATACAATTACACAATTTATAAATTTACACCGTAAAATTCAATAAGCCAATTTTTATTTATTTATTTATTTATTTTTTATAATTAGTGAAATATTTCTATATTAGTTTAGCATTGCAGCCCGATGTGGTTTGCTATAAGAAAACGCACATGCACGCGCGTGCGCTCTTCAGAATATGTGCCAGTCAAGGCAATATATATATATATATATACTCACAAAAAAAAATAAAAAAAAAAAAATACAGGCCTGGCATGGCCGAGCGCGTAAGGCGTGCGACTCGTAATCCGAGGGTCGCGGGTTCGCGCCCGCGTCGCGCTAAACATGCTCGCTCTCCCAGCCGTGGGGGTGTATAATGTGACGGTCAATCCCACTTTTCGTTGGTAAAAGAGTAGCCCAAGAGTTGGCGGTGGGTGGTGATGACTAGCTCCCTTTCCTCTAGTCTTACACTGCTTAATTAGGGACGGCTAGCACAGATAGCCCTCGAGTAGCTTTGTGCGAAATTCCAAAACAAACAAAGAAACACAAAAAATACAAATCACACGAATTGGATTTGTTAACCACTTACAAACTATTGTATAACACCTTATATTGGCACTACATACCGAAAGACAGATAATGTTTTTTACAAATATTCCTTTACTGTGCTACAAGTTCCCAGTTTTTAAAGGATGTTGAACGCATTGTTTAAAGCGTTATATACTCTTTTCTAATTTCTGGTTCTCGAATTCTAACAAATGCATTGGCCCAAAACACGTCATACGTATTAAATATTAAATAAATATAATCTTCGTTTTATTTATTAGAAAATATCACTGTAAATAGTCTTTTATCATTTCTTTGGTGACTTTCTGTAAAGATATCACTTGGCCAACCAATCAGAAGGGTTATAGTCTCAACTTCAATAGGGAAAAGTATGTCATACTTATGTGTAAAAGTTTTAACTACTGTTGTGAACACCGCTTATGTCTTCCTCGTAACGTTTTGTAATATAATACAGGTATATATAAACATAATATATTTAAAATTGATATAAGTATATATAAAAATAATATATTTAAAATTGATATAAGTATATATAAACATAGTATATTTAAAATTGATATAAGTATACATAAACATAATATATTTAAAATTGATATAAGTATATATAAACATGATATATTTAAAATTGATATAAGTATATATAAACATAGTATATTTAAAATTGATATAAGTATATATAAACATGATATATTTAAAATTGATATAAGTATATATAAACATGATATATTAAAAATTTATATAAGTATATATAAACATGATATATTAAAAATTGATATAAGTATATATAAACATGATATATTTAAAATTGATATAAGTATATATAAACATGATATATTTAAAATTGATATAAGTATATATAAACATAATATATTTAAAATTGATATAAGTATATATAAACATGATATATTTAAAATTGATATAAATATATATAAACAAGATATATTTAAAATTGATATAAGTATATATAAACATAATATATTTAAAATTGATATAAGTATATATAAACATAATATATTTAAAATTGATATAAGTATATATAAACATGATATATTTAAAATTGATATAAATATATATAAACATGATATATTTAAAATTGATATAAGTATATATAAACATGATATATTTAAAATTGATATAAATATATATAAACATGATATATTTAAAATTGATATAAGTATATATAAACATGATATATTTAAAATTGATATAAGTATATATAAACATGATATATTTAAAATTGATATAAGTATATATAAACATGATATATTTAAAATTGATATAAGTATATATAAACATGATATATTTAAAATTGATATAAGTATATATAAACATGATATATTTAAAATTGATATAAGTATATATAAACATGATATATTTAAAATTGATATAAGTATATATAAACATGATATATTTAAAATTGATATAAGTATATATGAACATGATATATTATATTATATTTTTTAAAATGAAACAAAAAGCCTGAAAGTTGAAGAACTGGTAAAAGTGACACAACAAATATCTTAAAAGGTTTTATCGTTATTCTGATTCATTGTAGCTAACTTAGAGTAGCTAACTTAAAACAACAAACAACTAAAACTATGAAACAAATCATTTTTGAAACCAAAGTACAATATCATGCAACAAAATGCATTTTTTGTATGTTTTTAAAATATTTTTTCGTAATTTCTGAAATGCTTACCTTTGCAAGTACTATTACTACGTCCTCAAATGGGTTGGGATTATTGGAGTACGGGTGGCTTATCGTAAAACTTTACGCTAAATAAATAAACAAATGAATCAAAGCTACTCGTACATTTTGGGATAAAGAACTTCCCGTGGGAAATAGTGATCAAACACCATTTATATATTTAGAAGGTACATTTTAAATAATGTAACTGTAATTAAAGGTGGTTGTAAATAGCTTTTATTAAGTAATATATTGGAATATCAATATAACTGTAAAAATGTTGATTTACAGTATTAATCTAAATACTCAGAAATTAATGGACATTTTGGTACCTGATTCTGCGCTAATCTAAAGACATGTACTTTGTTTCAAATGTTGTTGCTATCTAATATCGATCAGAAAAGAATCAGCCCCTTTTTGTGTGCTCCTAAAAACCAGCAAAGAACCTATCATATTCGTGGGGACTCACCGCTTACTATGACATGGTACCAAGTCATTCATGGACGCTTCTTTAAGTATTCAGTAGAATACCATTTACTGCAACTTTCAACGAGGAATTTAACCCTAAACAAGAGTATGATTTGTCCTGCTGCACAACAGTGCTTTATTCCAGTCTGTAAAATACGTGTTAATGAACCAACCAATTGATCAGGTAAAGCAAGAGATATTTCATTCACTTAAAGTTCAATACTGCAGACCATACTGAAGCAGTAAGTATTCAGGTCTGTGTAAGATCTGTTTTACAAACACAACATTTAACTTGGTGCTGTGTTATACTACCATAATTATAGTTTAAAGTGATGTTCGAACACAACAATAGTTGAGCCTGAAAACTGTACATTGAATTAAATATGTTCAAACATTATGGTTTATGTTATTGTAACAGCCTAAAAGATGCTTAATCCATTACTTTACTATTTACTGAAATGAAACATGGGAGGGTTCTGATACAAGCAGTCAGTGTTCCCCTCTGATGCTTCAACAATTGTAGAATATAACAAAGCCATGTTTGAGCCGAGTGATTACATATTGCTTGAAATGAACCGTCTCTACAATGGCGATGCAAAAGACACTCTTACTGCCAAGAACTTAAATTTCCCCAGCTGAACTGATAATTGTGAACGCATCAAGTCAAAGGCTCTTAGAAAAGTAGTTATTCTTTTAAATATATATTTAAAACAGTTATAACTGTGGGAGTAGTTTAGATATGGATAACGACTGTTAGAAAATCTTGGTAGTTATAAGGGTATAGTTTACTTTACCTTGGTAATGATTTCGGTTTAAATCATTGACTTCAAATTCAAGAAGAGTTCAGGGTCAAAAGACACAGGAGGTGTTCGAAATGGTATAAAAGTTGTTACACATAAGACACAGGAGGTGTTCGAAATGGTATAAAAGTTGTTACACATAAGACACAGGAGATGTTCAAAATGGTATAAAATATTATTGCACATAAGACACAGGAGGTGTTCAAAATGGTATAAAATTTTGTTACACATAAGGCACAGGAGGTGTTCAAAATGATATAAAATATTGTTACACATAAGTAAAACTTAATTTTTCTTATTGAAATTGGGACTATGACACTTCTGACTCTTTGCCTTAGTGATCTTCTTCTTCCAGAAAGCCACCAAACCAATGATAAAATACTATTTGAAAGATTCAACAATGGTATACTAATCTAGTATAATTATGACGAGTAAATCTGGAGAGACCCTCTTTAGAGACCCTCTTTAGAACTGAAGCTGGAGAGACCCTCTTTAGAACTGAAACTGGAAAGACCCTCTTTAGAACTGAAGAATGATTTATCAGCCAACTGAACAGCAACCAAAAAGGAAATGAAATACAACAGAGTAGGTAAAGTATAGTTTATCCTGCTGCTCTATCGTAGAGAGAGAGAGTCATTTAGAAACAAGTGTGATACCACTTAATATGAAAAAAAACCTATTAATACATGAAAAGGATCTATTCAAAACATATCTTCTAAAGTTTTGCGGAGCCGTATTAGAGAGTTATATCTGTATGTGTTTTCTCATAGCAAAGCCACATTGGGCTATCTGCTGAGTCCATCGAGGGAAGTCGAACAGCTGATTTTAGCGTTGTAACTCCGTAGACTTACCGTTGTACCAGCGGGGAACGAGGTATATGTTCTCATACTTTGTGAAACCATTTCCGCTACCATTAAGAATGAAGTGAAAGAAAATAAAACCAATAATTAGTCAAAACTATGTAACTGGTAAGACAACATCAAGATGTAAAAACCTTCAACAATCAGAAAAACCAAGAATCAAATACAATAGAACAATATCACAAGAGTCTTCAGTGGGTTCAATTAAAGGAAAAAAGTACGTCCTGCTTTTAAAAAATAACCCAGTTGTCCAAAGTCAGACTTATCCAATAGCCACGACTATCTAATAAAGAACAAGTTTTTCATGTTTTAAAAAAAGACTGGTTTAAAGAATATACACAAGGGCATCACAGAAAGTAATTTCCAGAAGTGTTAATTATAACCCAAACGACTAATAGAATTTGGTTTGGAGCAGTCCTCAACTCTTTGCCAAATATAAGAATAAGACATGATACAAAGTCCTCAAGTTCGAATTCGTATGCTGGTTTAACTGTGATCAGCATCAAAAACTTACATGACTTGAGCTTTGACGTCTTGATGAAGGATGAGTATCCCTGTCCAACGTATCATGTACTCCAGGGACAAACACGATGAAGTATCCTTGTCCAACGTATCATGTACTCCAGGGACTAACACGATGAAGTACCCCTGTCTAATATATCTTGTTCTCCAGGGACTAACACGATGAATAAGTGTTACCAAGTGGCACAGCGGTATTTCTGCGGAATTATAACGCCAGAAACCGGGTTTCAGTACCGTGGTGTAGCTTTGTGCTTAATTCCAAACAAACAAAGTTTAATAAAGTCAATAAAATTATCCAAGTAATAGTAACCTCTAATCATATTTTCCTTCTTAATGTGCATGGTGAGGAACCCAAACAACATGTGCATTTTACAGCTGCTTTTATCAGTTATAAGATAGTAGCAATACTCTTTATTGAAACATCACCTAAATGTATTGTGTTCTACCTCTGAAGCCGTATTATAATAGGAAAAAAGCTCAGTGTGGTACTAGTCATATCTTAGTCATGTTACTGGCACTTCCATAAAGGCACTAGTCATGTATAATAGAAGATACCACCATCTTCTTTTATAAGGCAGCTCCAAGACTGGTAACAGCGTGAGTTACATGTTCTATGTCTCTGTGGTTATGTGCTTTATATCTCTATAGTTATGTGTTCTATATCTCTGAAGACATGTTACAACAGTTACTAGAACAGTTTAATTGAATTCATGTTGTGACTTTAGTTTAAAAAGACACGCACCAATTATTGTTTGTCTTCTATAACTGCTGGATATAATGTGAGGCCCAATATGGTTCAGTATTATGCTGAAAGAGATGTTGCAAAAGTGTACATAATTTGCTCAAGATACATTGTGCAGCACTGCATAGAATATCACACTTTTGGCAAGGCATTCTTTGATGTTCTGGTAACGATATTCTATATTCTAATCATCCCTAACTCCTTAGAATAGTTTGTTTTTTGTTTGTGTTTGAATTTCGCACAAAGCTACTCGAGGGCTATCTGTGCTAGCCGTCCCTAATTTAGCAGTGTAAGACTGGAGGGAAGGCAGCTAGTCATCACCACCAACCGCCAACTTTTGAGCTGCTCTTTTACCAACGAATAGTGGGATTGACCGTCACATTATAACGCCCACACGGCTGAAAGGGCGATCATGTTTGGCGCGATGGGGATGCGAACCCGCGACCCTCAGATTGCGAGTCCCACGCCTTAACACGCTTGGCCATGCCGGGCCACTTAGAATAAACATTTTTATCTAAGATAATTTTGAAGTTGCTTTCAAATTCAGACTAGCCCATTTCATTTTGTATTGGTTTTGATTCAGAGCTATAATGAGTAGTATGTATTTGTTTATTAAGCACAAAAATACACAATAGGCTACACCTGTTCTGTGCCCATCACGATTATCGAACCCTGAGTTTTAGCGTTATAAATCAACAGTATTACCGCTGTTCCATTATGGAATAGGCGAAAGGCATATCTATTACATCTTGGTAATGAAATTCGAATGTATGGATCTTCCTATGTGTAAAATATATAATGATTTAATACCACACGTGCAGTTTTGTTACAAAGCACGTTCCAAACCTTATTTACATTGAAAAGTGAATTTCTTGGTCAAATGGCTAATAAAAAACTAAGTTAGAATTTAATTTTATGAGCATAATGATCGGTTTAAAAACGACGATTTTTTTTTCGAGACTGCTAGTCTTTTAATAGAAAAGTTTACTACGAGACCCACTAGAAGTTTATGAAACTTAAGGTCTGAGAGGCTTACCTGTAACATTACAAGATCTATGGGTTAACGAACTTACCTTTAATCAATCGATCATAAATACTGATGCCACTGAGTATGATAACTAATGTAGGTTAGATATTATGTACTATTTGTTAGCAACTAAATTTAAAACAATAATTGCTAATGAACATAAGAAAAAAGATTAAATTACAGTTCAATTTACTGGCAGAAGTCTACAACTAAATAAATTAGAATCTATAGTTAGATACACTTCTTTATAGCAATTACTACTTAACTGTTGCTAAATTAGGTGAATACATAATAATTACTGTTCCACAAAAGCTATCAGCAATAGAACCTTTAATTATAACAGTGTTAGATTACTACAATAATTAGGGAATATATCTTGTCTTCTCAAAGTGAATCTAATTCATCTCCTCTCGTTTAGGCTCACCATGGCCAGGTGGTTAAGGTACTCTACTCGTAATCTAAGGGTCGCGGGTTCGAATCCCCTTTGCACAAAACATCCTCGCCTTTTCAGCCGTGAGGACGTTGTACTATGACGGTCAATCCCATTATTCTTTTACCAACTCTAGTCTTATACTGCTAAATTAGGGACGGCTAGCGTAGATAGCCCTCGTGTGGCGTTGCGCGAAATTAAAAAACAAACCTAAACTTACGTTTATTCTCCCATCGAACACGTACTCACTGATAACCTTGACAATCACGATTAATGAAGATTCGAGATTAATAAACAAATGTTTTAACTTTTGGGCATGGTCTAAAATCAGTTGGAAACCCATTAAACAAGCAAGTAGTTATCACTGTGACGAATTTGCTGTTATGTATTTGTTTTATATCAATGTTTCTTTAAGTTAAATTCAGGCTTAGAGATGTACATAATTTGTACCATTAAATTACGAATTATTCACTTCCTACCAACAAGAAAAGTTTGGTGATATGTTTTGGAATGGCTGATTATCACAGTTTTGTAAACATTTTACTGACAAACCTACTGAAGAAAAATAAAAAGTTCAAGTGGTGTGAAATATCTCAGTCTGTTTCATGTGCACTTATCTTGTATTGATAGTACCTGACTATGATAAGCCTTTCGAATTAGTCGTTGATGCCAGCTTTTATAATGCTGGTGCCATTCTGTTACAATCAGATGACAGAGGGATTGAACACCCTGTCTGTTATTTTTCTAAAAAAAGTTTACTTGGTATCAAAATAACTATTCTTCTGTGGAAAAAGAAAGATTGAAATTAGTGTTAGTTTAGAACTTTATATGTATACATATCTGCATCCCAACAGCCTATTAACATTTACATTCATTATAAGTCTTTGAGGTTTTAACTAAATGAAAGGCAAGAGCAGACAGCTGTTAAACTGGAGTTTAACAGTTACAATAATATGATTTAAAGATAATTCATATCAAAAGGGTTGATAACGTGTGTGCTGATGCACTTTCACGTGAAATGTAATTTTATTATCGTAAGGTTATTTGTACTGGCTGTGTTGTGTGCTGTTATGGTTATTGAAGTTTTTACTTTTTGACAATGTATCATATTTAATGTATTCTTCGCAATGTGTATATATACAATAACCTTATTAAAAATTATCTAACGCTAGTTTTTAATTCTTTAAGAAGGAAAGTATGACTGATTTACATCGATGTTTGTTTAAGTTAAATTTATACTTAGAAATGTACATAACTTATACCGTTAAATATGTATTGCAAAAATTACGCTATTCAGTAAATTTATAGAAGAATTTCGAGTGCAAGAATCAACAGTATATGTGTGAACATAAACACTAGTGTGTTGTTAGTATTGTTGTGCAGGCTGAAATTTCTAGAAAATCTCCTCACGTCTATAAATGTAACCAACGTGACGCTCCAAGAGATAGTTTAATATTATTGGTTTACTGTTTTTGGTATAATGCAAACCTCGAAAGCTATAATTATGATTAACACTTATTAATCGGGAACTTCAGGTATTTGACCAGGAATGTTTATAGATTTCGAACATTACAAACCATTTAAGTTCAGCGGATTCACACAGGACATTAGTACTTTTAGGGAAACATTAGATAACTCTGAAATTCATTTCCACAATATACATGATATGTAAGATTACTTATTTCGTAGATACATCACCATTCCCGTCGATAAAGCAAGTAACAACTTTGTTTCCATTTATAAAAAATTAAATATATTATTAGTTTGTTTAAGCAACTACAATTTAGTTTTAAAACATTAAACCTTGGAGTAACTACGAGTACAAACTCGTTAACTCAATATCGCCAGGAATAAATTACAGTTTTAACATGTTATGATGTAAATTTTATTAAATCTTTTAACCAACTGAATTTGGTTGAATATGAGTAGAAACAAAGATAGAAATTTTCATTCTTATGTCCAGTAATTATTTCTTGAGACATTTTCATTCCAAATGACTGTGCGTGTGTATTTCCTGGTTTCCCACAGATTAGTAATTCTTTATTCAACAGATATTAAACCTAATTATCACTTTGCAGTATCTTAAGAAATGACAATGCACTAAAGTTATCATTAGTGTTATGAGTTACAAGAAAACTGTAGTGTAGATAACATACAACCCTTACACAACGTATCTTAAAAACCTTTCCCAAGTAATTATCATTCTCGTACACAGGTGCGTAACCGTTGATGTGACAGAAAAAGCTGGTTTTTATATAAGCGAACTGTTCCAATATTCTGTTTCTGTAAATTACGATGTAGCAGTACTTTTGTCCTAAGACGCTGTATTTGAGGGTTACAATGGTAAGATTTAAGTATAAATAAGAATGTTTAGAGGATATTCTACAAGTGACGCATTTTAAGATGTTATATAGCTCACTGATCCGCATTTTATGCCCAGCTTCTTTAAGGGTGTAAAGTGAATTGGATACATTCGTGTTTAATGTTGTCCTTCAGTTCAGTTAACGCTTAAAATTAACTTCTACCTCACATCTATATAAATAACAAGCTTGCGTTTGTCTCCCAGGAACTTTTCTTGCAAAGTTCTTGATTAAATGCTATAAATTTCATATTGTTAGAAGTGTCTTTGTCCGTAGAGTCTGAATTGCATATTGGCTTTTGCATTCTGGATCACCTTACCTGTTGTTTGCTCAGCTCAACATTTCAATCCAACGAGTGTATTACACGAGTTTGACACAATGTCGGTCTTTTATTTGCAAAGCATTCCACAACACCGAAATGAAACCACATGTAATTTTTTTTTTAAATAATATTACTATAAACACGTTTCTATGGGCTTTTTCAATAGATTTAAGTCTAACTTACGCATGTGCAGTTCGTTCAAAACCAAATGCTTATCACTCTGTGAAGACGCATTCATTAAAACATTACATTTACTTTAGTTTGTAATAATTTAGCTTGGGCTCATTAAATAGACTGCTATAAACACCTTTAAACTACTCTTTTCTTTACTTTTGTTTTGAATTTCGCGCATAGCTACTCGAGGGCTATCTGCGCTAGCCGTCCCTAATTTAACAGTGTTAGGCTAGAGGGAAATCAGCTAGTCATCACCACTCACCGCCAACTCTTGGGCCACTCTTTTACCAACGAATAGTGGGATTGACCGTAACATTGTAACTCCCCCACGTCTAAAAGAGCGATCATGGTTGGTGTCACGGGGATTCGAGCCCTCGACTCTCGGATTACTAGTCGAGTGCCTTAACCACCTGGCCATGCTGGGATTGGAGTGATGTACCTTGTCAGTAGCCATGAGTAAGAAACATATTTGCTGTTGTCGTATTTTAACATAATATACGAAGCTACATAATATACATAAATGTATGTTTGTGTGTTATAAGTGTAACATGATCCTCTATCATGCTTACATTAGTCCATTTCCATATCTTCGCTATATCCGTTCACTTACATAATATGATCAAATATCCCAACAACGTTAGTCAGCAGTGTATGTGTATTTGTCATTTTTTGCGCAGCTCTTGATATGTAAATGTCCCTGTTAGTGATACCATATTTACATATACACACACATAAACAAACAACCGCATAATCAACAGTCCTTTTCCAAGCCACTTCCTTATCTAACGCACTATCTCAGTTCTATACGTAGACGGAATAAATAGTTAAATTGTCGTTTTGTAAGCAAAATAATCACACTTTCTCTCGCTCCACTTCACTGCAATGTATGATAACTGAGTTCCCAACTTCCCACTTTCTCCACTCCTCTTTCGTCAGAGCAACAACTCTTTATAACGACAAGATTACGCCATACTTTCCAGAGCAGATCTACCATCTCAGTTGATGGCACCATTCATTGCGACATTTCATATTTATGGACACACTACCACATTATTTATCCCCATGATTTTCTAAAGAGTTGATGGATATTACTACGACTAGTGACTAATAGCTTAAACCTGATAGCGTTTGTGGAAGTTTTATGGAGTCTGCCCTTATCCTCATAACACTCTGCAACGTGGCCGATTCTTTTCACGATGTGACAAACCTCTTAACTCTTACCATGTTTTTAACGTTAATGCATCTACGTAAGTGTTATTCTTACATACGTCATATTACAGAATACATGGTAGCTGAGTTCTTAGACTTTATATCATATGTAGATAAATTCTATTCATATGAAAGGCAATTAGTTTTTTATAGAAAAAGTGAAGTTTAGCCAGATATATTGTTGGTTTTCCCGCAATGTTTCTACGGTTAGCAATAAATTAGGTGTATCGATAAATTTCATTGAAACAAAATATTCTTTGTTCTTTATACAAATGATATAGAAAATGATATCTGTTATCTTCTAGCAATGAAGATATAAGTATTGAATCTTAGTATATCGCAAACATATTCCTCTGTTTTGTGTGGTCTTTTAATGTCAAAAAAATGAACAGCTAAATCGTTAAAGTATGACTGAAATATTCCTTATTCATGTGGAAACCACTTCATACAGTACCATGCTCTTTATTAATATTATAAGCTTAATAAGTCATCCTGATTCTTACCTACTGATTAATGTATAATATAATAAAAAACTCTCTACACAAGTTCTCGTTTTGAAACTTAATACAATAATAAACACAATTAGCAACTTTGTTCTTTACTTAAAGCTTATGATTTTAACACTGTAACTTATATGAGGTGTTATCATAAGATCTCTTGTACAGTAAAAGTATTGTAATAAACCAAAGCTTTCTAACTCCGTACAAAATATACTGGAACGAGATTACGACCTATGTTTTACAAGTATCTAAAACTAACTGTGCTATGTCTAAAATTATCCAGTTTTAAAACCATGCCTTGTTTTTGTCGCACTATGTTTGTAAGAGCAGTGACGGTTAGTTGTTCATAACTTAAACGTTCCTTAGAATATACTGAGATAGATAGTACCAGTGGAAGAAACGCTCGTCTTAGCATGCATTCGTTTCAAGCAAGTTAGAAGTGAAGTTTTGAATATTGGTTTGTTGAAATGTTTAATCACAATTACTACTTGTGTTTCCTAACTTCAACCTTTTGTATAATTAGCTATGTATTTGTAATATATATATATATATGTGTGTGTGTGTGTATAAACAATTAATATATCGATTGTACATTATTTACAAACGTCCTGCCCCCTAGTGGCACAACGGTATATCTGCGGACTTACAACGCTAGAATTTGGGTTTCGATACCTGTGGTGGTTAGAGCACAGATAGCGCGTCATGTAGTGTTGTGCTTAATTTCAAAACAAACAAACAAAAACATACGAATGTCCTATTCGTCAAATTTCTAAGTATTTGTGAGAAACATACAGAAAAGCACGTGACAGATATCTGACTCAAATAATGTTTTAGGTGACCAACATACTTCCACACCAAATCCCTAAAAATATTTTAAAACAAATGTGTTTCAGAGAGACACGAGTTACCATTCACGTAACATCAGAATTCACTGATAAGTTGACCCTCAGTAGCAAGCACTAGATTTGACCTTACTGAAACGTTTAGATAAAAAACAATTCATTTTTCAAGTCTCACACATGTTCGATTTATATATTATGAACGCCTTTTCTGAGCTGAACGAAGCATGACTGTAACTTATCACGTTTGTTATAAGACATTAATATCAGGAGTATTATATTTTTTTAACAATGCATTCTTTATCTGGTCCCTCAAGGACTTTCAGGAATTACAAGAGTGCATAATGTTAGTTCTTTGTCACAAGACTGAGGAACGTTTTAAAACAGATTTCGATCTACCTGTTCTTCCCTCTTCTCCATACCGATAGCCCATGCACACTGAAGTGTAGTAAGTTTATTTTTAATGGGAGGGTTACGGTTTGAGCTTTTCGTGACAATATTAACGTCTGTAAAACCTCTCCGAGGGTATTTCGTAATAAAAAGCTACTATTCTAAATGAAGAGTAAAACAAGCTCCTACAGTGGGAATATAAAACATTCTGATTTTAGGGACGTATTCACTATTCAGAGGTATTTATAGAAATTACTGATAGAATAAAAAGAAACCATATTGTTTCAAACCTTAAAGCAGCATGTTTATTTGTTTGATGATTCATTTTTAAATACTTGACGATATTGTGATAGCTGTCATACAATAACAACTGTGAACAAGCCGACCGAACATGGTTTTCTTCCCTAAATGTTGTTTATAAACACTACAATAAACGTGACGAATCAACCAGATGAACTTTAGCTATATTTAATTTTCAATTGGTCACTAAATTTCTTCAACCCTAATCAAAAACTTGTTGGTAAGCGCAAAGCTACACATTGGGTTATCTTTACTGTGCCTACGACAGGTATCGAAACTCGATTTTTTGCATTATAAGCCTCGGGGAGAAAACAAGTAAAGTAAGATAATGTGGTTACGACCTTTTAGCTTTCACAGTTTGTTTTTTTTTTCCTCTTGTTCTTATGAAGTAGTTTCTCAGCTAATACCAAAGAATGACGTAAAATTATCAATGGGGTCTCACTGCTTACGAAACACGTTTCTCTAAACTAGTTATGCACCAGAATACTTGTTGCTTCATAATTATGTTGGATACCATATGAGTCGTTCAGCTAAAGTTGACAAAAAAATTTCATGTATCAATGAATCCCACTTTTCACTGTTGTGTTTTCCTGTACATTTTACAAAAATAATGAGCAATTTAATCCCGTTGTAAATTTCTTATTTATACTGGGCTGCTGTTATTAATAATAGGTATAAACGTAAGGCACTTCAGTATGATGCAACATGTGGACTCCTTCCTCGGTGAACGGTATCAAAACAGACAATGTTTGCTCATTACGTTTAGAATTTGTAAGCTACGCGAGACCTGAAAAGGCAGAACTAAGAAACTTCGGGATGACTCTTGTTCGCTGCTATTTTGTAAGCACGTGATAAGTGCTATTCAAGAAACGTGGTATCTGTTCTTGTTTGAGAGCTCAAACGATCGAATGTGACAGCATTAATAGTCTTCTATTATTTAGTCGTTTTCTTCAGAGTGAGTCGCAGCAAATTGAAGGACACATCTATCATAATTCAAGGTAAAGTCCGTGAAGGACTTTATGACCATGAAAACGTCAATGGTGAAGACAAAGCCGAGGTCAATAAATGTCGTGGACAAGGCTTTCCGCATCTTAACTTGAAAAATGGACCAAAACGTTTCTGTTGATTAACATTGACTGCCCATGAAAGAGAAATTACAGATTGAGTCGGCACAGTTAAGCAAGCTGATCATAGCGTAAGCTTTTGGAATCTCTTTTATGAGTAAAACTTATAATTTATTTTCTTATTTGGCAAGGCGATAATATTCGTTTGTTATTCATGTTAAAAGGTCAAGTGGAGAGACGCAGCAGAGAAGTTTTTTTATAGCCATTTGGATGTGATTAATCGTCATTGGTCAAACATGTCCATTAATTGCTGTTCGTGAATGATTATTTATCTTAATATACAGAAGACCTTAGGGAAGCAGTTTAAGAGATCTTCTAACATATATATCTACTAAACACTTTACTCTCTTAAACTTTTAATACATTCGTTTTACAAGTTTTATTTAGGTTAAGGTCACTTTACAAGGTCACTTAAGTTTTTTTATGTGGAAGAAAAAGAGCCACATACACAAATTCTCTCTCTGTAGTACTGGGTATGTTTCTGAGCATGATTTAAATTGAGTGTTATCAGTCAAAAATTATTTATATTTAAAAAAATGCTTACGTGTAATTTTCGGTTAAAATACATATGAATATGGCACATTAAACTTTTACTAAATATTACTATTATGCATTAAAATATATTCATCAATACAACATTCTGGAGCTTTCTTCTTTTCAGCCATTTTACCTTTGTGTGTGTGTTTTCTTATTGCAAAGCCACATCGAGTATTTGTTGAGCCCACCGAGGGGAATTGAACCCCTGATTTTAGCGTTGTAAATACGTATACTTACTGTACTATCTAGGGGCAACCTTTTGTGAGGAAACCTTAAACATGAACGTTTTGTTAAGGCTGTTGATAAACTAATTAACTGGTAGTATCGTTCTGGCTTGTCTAAAAATATTTGCATTGTATTTGAATATTAAACTGTAGTAAAAATATATAAAAACATCATTTATACGAATTGTACAGTATGAAAAACGTAGTACAACTAACGTTTTTGAATTTTGTGGATAACCAGTATGGTTAATGAACTAATGAAATAATCTTTTTAATGTATTACAAGCAACAGTACCTGTCCCAAGTGACAAGCAAAGTTTAAGTAACTAAGCTTCTGATACAGCCCATCTCTAAAAGTAATTGTTGAGAATATTAGTCATGCTAAGAGCCACTCAACAATAACATATTGTAAACTTACATTTCAATTATTCAAGTTGAATCATATTTGGATATGTGAACTATAGTATGATTAGTTACTAACAGTTTAATGTAGAATATCCTGTTTGTAAAACACAGTTTGGCATCAACAGTATTCAAATTTGTTCTAGCCCCATTTTAAAAGTGAATGTTGAGCTTTGTCTGCGTGCACAGCTTTTCAAACAAGAGACAGACGAACACGTAGACAGACACCAGGGTTCGCAAAGTTCAATATGTATTTCATCTTCCTTCTTCTCCATTCTTATTTTGTCTATCGTTAGATAATTTGCGGCTAAACAAATATCAACATTTTAACAACGCGTGATGAAACTGTTGACAGGAGAATTGTTAGTAAAAAACAAACGACAAATGTACACAATTTCAACCCTAAACTGTTTGATATCGTTAAAGCATTATTTAGTTGAAATTCTAAATCTAATTATCTAAAAAATATTTCTTATATCAATTAGTTTTCTTTTTGACGTCAGTAACATTTTTGCGTTTTCTTTACAACATAAATGTAATTGTAAATTCCATATTCAATACTCACGAAAAGTTCTAAATTTTTACTGACTTTTACTTTCACCAGGTGACACTGCAAATATACAACGTCACAATAAAGAAGGTCAGCAGAAAGAAACCTTTAGCTCGCTCTGGTAACCTTGTGTCTATTCAACTAAGACAGGGGTAACAAACTACGGCCTCGGGGTCATTTTGTCCGGTCCGCCAGCAGCTAGTCGCTTGGAAATAAAAAGTGACATTTCATCAAATGTCCGACTGTCATAACAAAATAAATCACACCGATGGTCGCTTTAAGCTGGCAAACACAAGACGTTATGATAAAAAGAAACAAGGCTGTCACGCGCTTTTTTATCCAATAGAAAAATTCTTCTTTCGTCCTTGCTGCCCGTTTATTCATATCGAGATACGTATCTATGAAAGCATTAGGATTTCGAAAACAAGTACAGACTTAACCCTCGTCCTATCGACTCCTCTTGTAAATTCAGCGACCTAGAGTTACCGCTTCAGCAAGATCATTCCTCTTAGTAGTCGGGTTATGAGCTTTTCGTAACTCGTTCTTAGGTAAGTGTCGTGACAAACGTATGTTTCAATATATTTTGTTTGTGCGTTCTTGGACCAGTACAATACTTTTCTCACAGCGTTCTGTGTTTTTCATTTTCAGATCCTGTTTTTTTCACCCATCGTTATGGGTGATTTTAAAAGAAGAAAAGTGGACTCTGAGTGTCGTGCTTTCAGTAAAGAATGGGGAGAAAAGTGCTTCTTTGTGAAAACAAAAAACCAGAAAGCTACTTGTGTGATATGAACCGAAAGTGTTGCCGTTTTGAAAGAGTACAATCTTCGGCGTCACTATGAAACAAAACATGTATCAACATATTTGAAATTTTCAGGAAAGTTCTGTTCTGAGAAATTTGAATCGATGAAACGTGTTTTTGAATCTCAAAAGAATCTCTTCACGAGAAAGTTTGCTGAAAATAAATCTGTCACTCAAACAAGTTACAAAATAGTGCATAGGATGGCAGAGCGAGGAAAACCTTTTACTGACGGCAACTTCATCAAAGAGTGTATGATGGAAGCAGCAAATGAGCTGTGTCCTGAAAAAGCCAATTTCTTTGAAAGTATCAACCTTTCAGCAACTTCAGTTGTACAGAGAGCAAAAGAACTTGTAGAGAACATCGCATTACAGATACGCCAAAAAGCTAGAAACTTCCTATGGTATTTTCTGGCACTGGATGAGTCTACTGATCTCTCGAGTACGTCACAACTTCTCGTGTTCATTCGTGGAGTTAATTTTGACAAGACTATAACCTTCAGTGGAATCAGCTTAGAAGTGTAACAGTTGATGGAGGAAAAAACATGGCTGGAGTAAAGAAGGGTCTGGTGGGGCTGATCAGGAAACAGTTGGAAGATCTTCAACTCCCAAGCGCTCTGTTCATACACTACATGATACATTAGCAAGCACTCTGTGGAAAAGACTTAGATATTTCTTGCGTAGTGAAACCAGTCACATCTGCAGTGAACTTCATTTGGGGTCATGCACTTAATCATCGCAAGTTCAAGGCGTTTCTTGAAGAAATTGATTGGGATTTCTGTGACTTGCCTTATCACACAGTGGTGAGGTGGCTCAGCTGCGGTAAAGTCTTGTCTTGTTTTTATAAGCTGAGAAGAAAAATAGATATATTTCTTATCTAGAAATATAGAGCCGATCCACTTCTGTCAGATCCAATCTGATTGTCAAAGTTGTCATTTTTGGTTGACATCACATCCCACATGAATGAATTGAACTTGAAACTTCAGGGGAAAAATAACCTTGTCTGTGATCTCTATAGAATCATTAAAGGATTTCGGAGAAAACTGTCATTGTTTGAAGCACATTTGGAAGGAGGAAACCTCTCTCATTTTCAATGTTTCAATGAGTTTCATGCTGGAATCACAGAAAATGTCAACCTGGAGTTTCAGTAAAAGATTATTGGTGATTTAAATAAGCATTTTTTAGAGAGATTTTCGGACCTCGACAGAATCGAAAGTGACATTCTCCTTTTTCAGAATCCTTTTGATTCTGTCATTGATGACGTGCCAGTGGAACTTTAGCTGGAGGTCATCGATTTACAAGGAAATGACTTGTTGAAAGCAAAACACAGATAGGGGCAACTTATTGAATTTTACAGCTGCATACCTGAAGATGATTTTCCAAAGCTGAAGCAGTTCGCATCTGGTGTGGCATCAGTGTTCGGAACAACTTATGTCTGTGAACAAGCATTTTCAAAAATGAAGTATGTGAAGTCGGTACATCGATCAAGGTTGACTGATGAACATTTGAAAGCAATTCTAATAATTGGATGCAGCAATTCAAAACCGAACATTGAAGATATTTTGAAAACCAAACACCAATTTTATTACTCTCTCACTAACTTTTTTGCTGCTTAGTGAAATTCAGATATGTACTCACTATGTGCGATGAGACAAATGTTTTTGCTAATGTCATCTTCTTTGATAACCTCTTGGTAAATAAAAATGTTGGTTGTATTTCTGTTTGTTTTTTATTATATGTGTGTATTGCATGCTACTCCCACGTGACTAATGTGGCATCATGAACTTAGTGTTAAGTCTTTTACAGAGAGCTTTCGTTCTAACTTATGAGTATTGAACATAATGATCATGTGGCCCGTGCTTCTCATTCCCCAAGTAATCTGGTCCCCTGTGAAAAAAGTTTGGTGCCCCCTGCACTAAGATATTAACTGTTTTCCCAACCACACTTACCGGCGTAGCAGCAAACCACGAATCACAGGCGACATGAGGCAAATTTATCTGTACCAAATACGCGGGTAGTTTCGCGTTATCCGTGCACACGAGCATATTAGGTTCAAATATTCCTTTTGTGTCATTTCCAGTCTTGTATTTAATGTCACCGAGTTTGTTTTATTCGAATTTCGCGCAAAGGTAACTGTCTCTAACTTAGCTGATAGGAAAGACAATTACTCATCACCAGCTCTTGGACTACTCTATTATTAAATGATAGTGGGATTTACTGCACATAATAAACACTTCTCCCCCGTGGCAAGGGTGAGCATATTCAAAACAATGAATCGAGCGCTCTAACAACCACGCCGTCACTTGGATAATTGTAGTATGAGATACCAAGTTTAAAAGTAGTTGTGACAGAAAGGAGATGTGATGTACCTAAAACGAAGTAATCCGACTCTACTAGCTATAATGAATTTAATTACTCAAAAAATAGAAATTAATCAAAATTTTAAACGTATGTTTTTAAATAGGAGTTTAAAATGATGCTTTATTTGACCAGAAATAAACATTCATTTATATTGAAGTAAACCGCTACAAAATATACAGAAAATCTCAGAAGTCTTAAACAGTACGTGCGATATCACTGTAGAGAGCAGTAATAAAACAGTACTTCGTATTTACACGTACATAAATCTCCAGACAGTCTCTGTTCGTTAAAACTGGTTTGCTCATGCAACAAGGCCATACAGCAGGACTTCAAAGCGCTTTTCTCATGAAATCAACAGTTTATTTGGTTTTTATCAGTGGTATTTCATAAGATCTATGTCTCTTTAACACGCAAACTACGGTTTAATAAATACACTGGTAGAAATGTACATTGAAACAACCAAATGGCAGGATTACATGCAAATGCTAATCTTAAATTAAATCAGATTATATGACAAAAAATATAAATTAAATATACATATTTTCTGTTAAATATGCAACCAACCACTCCTCTCAACTATACTGATAATTAATGGTTAAGAAGTCTCGTAAGCTAACATTGTAGTTTTTTTTTTTTAATTTCGCGCAAAGCTACACAAAAGCTATCTGCGCTAGCCGTCCCTAATTTAGCAGTGTAAGACTAGAGGGAAGGTCGTTTGGTGCGACGGGGATTCGAACTCGCGACCCTCAGATTACGAGTCGAACACCTTAACCAACCTGGCAAAGCCGCGCCTTAACACAGTGGTTCAATCACTATACTGAAATACTTTTTTTGATGATTAATAGTTACTTGTGTACAAACTGAACTAGGATATTTCTGCAATTTGATGACCAATGTCCGCTAGATAGCGTTATTCAAAATTGCTACCTGTAAGTTGACCCGTATTGTTAAAATAAGAACCGTAACATTTACAGAATTGACCTTTTCTCTTTATATGACTTTTTTGACAACACTGCGTAAAATTATGAAACCAGAAGCAGCTATAAACACCAGAAATACTAATGATCAAATAGATAAATTACCTAGGGCTAAGCAGCATCTTGCATTTCCCAATAAAACGATTTATTTTATTAACAGTACTTTAACTCACCTGAAAGTATCAGGAATATGATTTTTAAACCTCTATACCTCAATTTTTCAGAGACATTTATAGAACAATTCCAGCTCGTCGAAAAGAGACCATAATAAGCTCTATTACACGTTATTAAATACAGTGTCGAAACCAGTACTCAAAAAGTCTTCGCAAGGTGTACGAAAACAACAACAAATAAATGAAAACAATCCATTGGTATTTATGTAGTTACGAGGACGCCTATTAACCAAAAGGGGAAAGAAAAGGTTAAACTTTGTGACAAGGGCTAAAGTATTTGACAAAGAAACTGAAAGGACTAACCAAACATGAGGGTCTTTGATGACGTTTATTAGAATATTATGCCCAATAGGTTCTTTCATCTCAAAATAACACAAGGGCTGGGTCTCAAACGGTCCTTCCTTATACAAGGTGAAAAAATACGGAAATACATTTTTAATTTCACCAGAGAAGTTAAATACAATTAACTATATTGTAGTGGACATATAATCTTTTTTTTTAATAACTGGCTTCTTCAGGAAATTGGAGAATAGGGGGTTTCGTAGATGTTATTTAAGTATCGACAAGAGGATATACTTGACCAAGGACACCAACAAGATATTACAAAATTATAATCATCTTATTGCCAAATTTAACTTGTACAGTTGCGTATTTCATATTCGAGAAAGAAATTTCTGCTTGATAATTTTGGCAAGAGACTAGGTTTCGATACACGATATTATAACAATCAGCGAACTGTTGTATCTGAGAATACTTCATGTGGAGGACCACACGCAGAAGCATTATAATACTCCTTATCTACACAACTGATGTTGTATCTGAGAACACTTCATGTGGAGGACCACACGCAGAAGCATTATAATACTCCTTATCTACACAACTGATGTTGTATCTGAGAACACTTCATGTGGAGGACCACACGCAGAAGCATTATAATACTCCTTATCTACACAACTGATGTTGTATCTGAGAACACTTCATGTGGAGGACCACACGCAGAAGCATTATAATACTCCTTATCTACACAACTGATGTTGTATCTGAGAACACTTCATGTGGAGGACCACACGCAGAAGCATTATAATACTCCTTATCTACACAACTGATGTTGTATCTGAGAACACTTCATGTGGAGGACCACACGCAGAAGCATTATAATACTCCTTATCTACACAACTGATGTTGTATCTGAGAACACTTCATGTGGAGGACCACACGCAGAAGCATTATAATACTCCTTATCTACACAACTGATGTTGTATCTGAGAACACTTCATGTGGAGGACCACACGCAGAAGCATTATAATACTCCTTATCTACACAACTGATGTTGTATCTGAGAACACTTCATGTGGAGGACCACACGCAGAAGCATTATAATACTCCTTATCTACACAACTGATGTTGTATCTGAGAACACTTCATGTGGAGGACCACACAGAGAAGCATTATAATACTCCTTATCTACACAACTGATGTTGTATCTGAGAACACTTCATGTGGAGGACCACACGCAGAAGCATTATAATACTCCTTATCTACACAACTGATGTTGTATCTGAGAACACTTCATGTGGAGGACCACACACAGAAGCATTACAATACTTCTTATCTACACAACTGATGTTGTATCTGAGAACACTTCATGTGGAGGACCACACGCAGAAGCATTATAATACTCCTTATCTACACAACTGATGTTGTATCTGAGAACACTTCATGTGGAGGACCACACAGAGAAGCATTATAATACTCCTTATCTACACAACTGATGTCGACTGGTGTTTCTAAATGCGTTAAAACTACTTATAATAATCATAAGTCACATGATGCGAGGAAGTCAAGTCTGCAGGTATCATGACTTGTGAGTTTTAATGTGAATTTCGGCCCCTCAGCGGCCATTTTGAACAAAGTCATTAATCGGACTTTGGCTACCCGGAGAAACTTTAGTGTACACTGTACAGCATAATTATGTGCAATAGCATCCATCTTAAATTCAACTTTTGCAAAGAAAATAGAGAAGGATTCTATTATAGTGCTTTAACTATGTAGTGTATATTTTTTGTGAAATATGCAACCGGTTTTTCATCTTCGCTGCTTAAAGCTTAGGCTTGGCATGACCAGGTTGTTTGGGCACTCGACTCGTAATCTGGGGGTCGTGAGTTCGAATCCCCGTCACACCAAACATGCTCGCCCTTTGAGGCGAAGGGTCGTTATAAATTGACGGTCAATCCCGCAATTCGTTGGCAAAAGAGTTGGCGGAGGGTGGTGATGACTAACTGCCTTCCCTCTTACACTGCTAAGTTAGATACGGCTATCGCAGATAGCCCTCGAGTAGCTTTTAATTTAAATTTAACGATTAACTAAAATTCGAAAGGAATATTAAGGCCTACTTTATATAAGAATCTTTAAAAGAAATCATAGTCTGAAAAAGTGAAAACATATAAATGTTATATGTATATATAAAGAGGATGTTTTAAAGTATAATCGCAAAAAACCAACAACAACTAATATTCGAATAGGTTAGAAGCAAGTTGAGAAACTGACTTACTAATGATAAAATAACTGTTGCATATACATACATATTTATTGTCGAATTTAGTTGAACAGTCAATAAACATAAACTTTTCTTAATCTTTAAAACTCTCCTGTCTCACTATCGGTAATGTTTTGTTTCCATCAGAACCTTCTTCAAGGAAATACAACCAGATTAAGGAGTTACTAGAGATAGCTGAGCCAAATATGAAGTATTGAAGCAGGGACATATAATAGCTATCAATGAATAGATTTATATAATAGGCTACAGAGCTCTTTCTCTGTCACCACGGATTCAAACGGATGTATTTTGAAGAGCAAAGGTGGTAAAATATTAACTGTCGTCACATGTCTTGAACTTTTAATGGAAGTTTTCAATTGATTTTTTGTAAGCTACAATATCTTCAGTATTGTTTATCCGAGAAGCAGAGAGCTTAAAAAATTAAAGTTTCCCCCTTATAATCCTTCCTCCTTAAAACATACGTCACGATCACCTAAGTTGTGGATGAAATGCCTTCGTTCCCTCTCGTTCATGTTCTAAGTAAACATTGGGAAGGCTAGATAAGTGTTTAAAACGTGATAAGGAATGAAATACAGCTTTGATTGTAAGCTTCTACGCTGATGTTCGTGTCTTGTAGCTCGTTTGCTGAATATGTCACCGAATACATACAATGTAACAAGGTTTACTTAAAGACTTGTGGAAGAGACAGACATCATATTCTGAACGAAACGCTAACTAACACATATAAAAAGCTATTGGACCCCTGTGTTCTAGAGATAAAAGAAAAGTCACAATTTATATCCATTTTTATGTGTTTGTGTTGCTACACAAAGTTCGCTTATTCTTTTCTATAGCACACGAACAAATACAGACAAACTGACGATTTACTATCGTATGTGATGTCTGTTGATCTATCCAATACTCTGCAAATCCGAAACTAAACCAAACTTCTCGTTTCGATGTCTGATGTATGTCGTGTATTTATTGTTAGGTATGATCGAAGCACATGTTACCATAACGTTGGAACATTTTCAAACTAAGAATACTTAATAATGTCTTTTTGTGTGTAATATCTAAATATCATTATACGATTATTTCCTTTCGGCTTATTTCCAAGTTGTGACTCAACTTATAACATTAAAATTCGGGAATATTAAGGCCTACCTTATATACGACCCTTTAAAAGAAAGCAGTCTCAAAGAGTGAACACGTGTAAATGTTACGTGTGTAGCATGCCGTAACCTTGTATTCAGCAACACACAAATAAACAATCAAAACCTGTCATTTTAGACACAAACATTTCGATTCTGCTGTTTAAAAAACTGTATATGACCTTATTCCAACTATACGTTGCAAATAGCTCATGTTTGCAACGAAATTCAAATGTATCCATGAAGGTATTCTAGTTTTGACGCCATGTTAAAGCTGAGCTCCCCTATACATAATCCCTATTGTACTTAGAAACGTAAAGTTGGTTGCTTATCATTTCATTTTTAGAGCATGGTGCTGGTGTTCTATGTGAAATGTAATGCAATGAAATGAAATTGCCTGAGTGAATGTTTCGAGATTTAATAAAATTAACCCTAATGTTCGTATTTATTGACTGTTTTATATTTTAAATGATGTTTGAGGTGTATTTCGACTGCAAACAATTGTTATTACCACTGTAACAGGCATTCGTGATCGAATTAATCGATTTGTGATTTAATTTCTCTGAAAGAGACCAAATACCGCCTAATAAAATCACCTATTTTATCCACCCGCACCACTATACTGTAATGTGTTGTCTGTCAGTCAGTTAGTAGGTATTAAAATGATGTCTCATAAAACATGCTTAATGTTGCAATTTCTACAACCATAACATCAGTGAAACGTGAGCATGTCATGAATCACGAGAAGAATTATGCATTCAGTAAACTACGACACAGAATGACATATGAAATTCAAAAGCAGGAGATAAAATTATTTGTTACTCTTGATTTGGCTTTCACTTGCTCTGAAACAAAACAAGTTCGTGGACCCTAAGAAATCACATCTAGCATATATTAAATTAACATAAAACAACATTTATATCCATTAGAAAAACGTGTTTCAGAAAAACTTACTTTTTTTACAAAACAAATATTCGTTATTTAATAATTAGCACTTTAGTAAACTTTATGTTGCGTAATTTTTTGAATCAAATTTTCCGACCTTCGATTTATTTTATATTTTATTATTTCTTCATCAGTAGCTTATTGAGGTGTTTGACAGTTCAAAGTTCACTGATTGGAAATTTCAATAAGATTTCTTCTCCATACACATACATTTTTTTGAACAAATCATTTACTTGTATATGTCAAAGGTTATGTTATATGTCAGGTGATTTTTGAGTGATATAAATGTACGCAAGTAATGCCATTGTTTTAAAAAATAACAGAGAGCAAAGATCTCCTCGGCTTTGAAAGGGGCGTGGTAGTCAGTAACAGTAGAGAAGAAAAGGCACCATCAATAAATACAATGCCTGACCATTTGCTCAAGTAATCTGTCATCAGAGTCCGTCAACAGTGGTAATCAATCTACCATTAAGAAAAGCTATCTCTTTGAATAGTTAGTAACTTATGAAAGGACAAAGACGATCTACGTGCAATTTGTTGGAAGTGATGTAATGGTGTGGGGAAACGTTCTTTTTAGAAGTTATGAATTTTCAAATCTCACTTGCTGAGAAAAAAAAGGTGTGTAGCACAAATAAGGTCGAATAAACTTAGTTATCTTTATGTGTAGCAGTAAATATGTGTTATTCCATACTTGAAAATGTTATAATAATTCTCTGAAAAGGATATCTTCAAATTTTATATTAGTTAATATTATTCTGTTGTTTTTGAAACGACAATTGTGAATCACATTTGTAGTGTTAGGTTCCACGAGTAATTGACTGATTAAGTGAACCTCGAAAGCGTGACAGCCACGTGATATCCAAGACATTTTACTCTTTCCTGGGTCAGGCGTGGCCTAGTTCTTGGTATTCCAGGAAATCAGTAGCTCATGTCTCCTTTCCAGAAAATCTCTATCCGTACATGGTGATGTGGCTGCATTACAAATAAAATGGTCCTTACTTTTTTAATCTATTCAAACACAATTTCACATTCTTTAGCTGAAAACTTACATGGATGTCAATTAGACTGACAAATCCTCACATGTGTGAGGGGAAGAGAACGCTATTTATTATTAAACTAATGTATTTTAATGAACTTGTTGCCAATTCCTGCAAAGCCAATATTAAAAGTTTATTCAAAGCAAAACGAAGGAAGGAAAAGCGCGATTTTTATTTATTTTGTTATAAAGCTGAATAAGGTCGGATTCCATAAACAGCAGTTATTATGTATTATATTGTAATATCCTAATATATAAACACACATATGTATTTAACTGATAAAATACGTTTGATCTAGTATTTAGTATTTAGTTACGTGTCGAATACAAATATTGTATACAATCGAGTGTTGTAATGATTCAAAGATTAGTGTTTTCTAGGAATTATTATCGATTTTGATATAAACTGTTTTTATACGATTACCTGTTAGAAAACGACTCGATATGGAACAAGTGTGGCTTTTTCCGATGACACAGTTGATTAGAAAATATAGTGTCTACGCGACATATTTCATTACATGTGATGGATGACGCAATATTGCAAATAACCACCAAATCGATGCCTGCTATTCTCTTGGACCCCTCTAACGTCCAAGAATTAAAAGCACAGTAAAACGTCTGAAATGACCAATTGCTTTCTGCACCTATAATCGCGTGTACTTTTATTGCTGCAATGGTAAAGGTTTTAGAATAAGCCGTCTAATGCTGTCGCCTGTTGCCTTGTTCCCATCTGAAGCAGTAACGGTTGAGCAACTAACCTAAGACGCTGGTTTACATTGGAGTCATAAAACGAAAATGACCACAGATGATTAGTGTTATAGCTGTAGGTCAAATTGACCATTTCCGCACATCGTGTTGTGGGATTTGAGTGGTCTACAGAATTAAATTCTCCAAGGAAAGTGTTTCAATTTTCTTGATAGTAAAACTGCTGTGTGATAGAAAAGTTTCTTATACGTCGTTGGTGTTTATCAGGAAATTTTTTTTACTAAGAATGTTTTACAAATAGTTTTTGTTTTGAATTTCACGCCTAGCTACACAAGGGCTATCTGCGCTAGCCGTCCATAATTTAGCAGTGTAAGACTAGAGGGAAGGTAGCTAGTCATCAACACCCACCACCGACTCTTGGGCTACTCTTTTATTAACGAATGGTGGGATTGACCGTTACATTATAACGCCCCCACGGCTAAAAGGGCGAGCATGTTTGACGCGACGGGGAGGCGAACCCGCGACCCTCATATTACGAGTCGCACGTGTTAACCCACCTGGCCATGCCCGGGCCTTTTACAAATAAAAGAAGGAAAATGTGAACAAATGGACAGGTTGATTGGTATAAAAAACAAGAAACCAACAGTTTAATGAAATTAGCGTGCGAGCAAGCAGTTCGTAAAATAGATAGTCTTCGATATACAGGTCTACATGGGGGCAGTCGTATTAATGGTTAAGCAATTGCACTCTCAAAAAGACGAAAATATCGATTATTAAATGAATCGCCTAAAGGATAAAAATGCAAGGAAGTCAAAGACAAAAACTAAATAGTTTAGAAATTGAAAGGAGAGATCAATATTTTATTAAACTGACAAGCAAACTGACCGACAGATAACACACCAGAGGCACGAACAATCCTGCCATATGAAGATATATACATATATCAAGAGAGAGAGATGAACGAATGTTTACTTAACACACCTGCAGATATGTTTACATATTCCTGTATGACATGATATAACTCCTTCATACAACTTACTATTAGTAAACAAGAAAGAAAAATTTGGTTCATTACTTTTGTTTCAGCGTAACCCTGGAAGATAGATAACACAAGCCTGCAATGGTTTTATTTATTTAAATGTTTACATGTTTAACCACAGTCCTTGTACGATTAATTCAGAAATAACATTCATTTTTCTCCATCACGTAAAGATTTTGCACTAAACGTCATATGTACTTTTACATGAGTGAATCATCTTCACTAAAACCGAGTCACACTTTGTTATGCTTAAAATCTTCAAAACCATTGGCTATTTTTAAACCAATTGCGACGTCCTACAGCCCACAAAAAACACACCACTAGTACATAGACGGTTAACAGGTCACACGACGTGTCATGTCTAGATAGCTTTTGTTTGTGATTGCACTTTGACATTTTTTATTTATTTTAAAAAGTTTACTTATTTATCGCTATGGCAACAAGAGGTTGTGTAACTAACACAAACATGTGCTGTCATGTTTGCGGTAAGTTTGTTATAAATTTGATCTAAGTAAGTGAAAAAAATAAAAAAAAAACATTATGTGAGAAACAAAAATAATATTCAGTGATGCTTATATATGGCTTTGCATATATAAAAATAATATTATTTTAGAAATCTGCGTAACTGAGTTGTGGAAAACCCGTTATTAAAACCAAAACAAGTTTCACAAAGTTTAAATTCGCAGGCCTGTGTAATTGAAAGAATGAAGTTTTTTGATGGTTGATTGCACAAATGAATAATAGGCAATTGAAGATGTCAGGTGCCAAGAAATTTGACAACGAGATTAACCGTCGCTCTTAAGACAGAATGATTTATGATAACAGAAATACCTCAACTAGTGAATGTTACTTGGTACTAAGTTTATATCCAAAGACGGTTGGGGTTAGTTTTTCTTTGATGCAAAGCTGGTATTAATAACGTTTGAAGGAATGATCGTCTATGTTTGGTCCTAGTTCGAAGTGACTTGCCAGTTACTGTCAGAAATAAGCTATAGTTACAATAAACTTTGTATACTTGTAGTTAAGATTAACACTACAGAGAAAATAAATAATCTGAGAATCCATTGATGCTATCTTTTTTCAAAGTTTAAAAATACTACTTCAAGGGCTTTTTTTAAATAATATATTTATATTGTACACAACAATATATAGTAATTGAATTAAATTTGCTTAAAAAGTCAATCTCAGTAGAGTAAAGCATACCTAAGAGTCATTCTAGAATTCAAAACACGATACATACAATTGGCACGCCACAGATAGCCTATTATTGTTTTATAAAGAATAATAAGAAATAGAGACTGGTGTAATCCTCTCTTCCTTACTATAAGTTATAGATATTGAAACAGCTTCAGTACTGGTGTAATCCTCTCTTCCTTACCATAAGTTATAGATATTGAAACAGCTTCAGTACTGCTGTAATCCTTTCTTCCAAACCATAAGTTATAGATATTGAAACAGCTTCAGTACTGGTGTAATCCTTCCTCTCTTCCTTACTATAAGTTATAAATAATCCTTCAGTACTGGTCCTTTCTTCTTACTATAAGTTATAAATATTGAAACAGCTTCAGTACTGGTGTAATCCTTTCTTCCTTACCATAAGTTATAAATATTGAAACAGCTTCAGGACTGGTGTAATCCTTTCTTCCTTACCATAAGTTATAGATATTGAAACAGCTTCAGGACTGGTGTAATCCTTTCTTCCTTACCATAAGTTATAGATATTGAAACAGCTTCAATACTGGTGTAATCCTTTCTTCCTTACCATAAGTTATAGATATTGAAACAGCTTCAGTACTGGTATAATCCTTTCTTCCTTTCTATAAGTTATAGATATTGAAACAACTTCAGTACTGGTTTAATCCTTTCTTCCTTACTATAAGTTATAGATATTGAAACAGCTTCAGTACTGGTGCAATCCTTTCTTCCTTACTATAAGTTATGGATATTAAAACACCTAATAAACGAAACGTGAATATTATTATTTTATACTGACTATACAACTTTATTTCACTCATTTTGTTTTTTGAAAATTTCCTCCTATTGAATTTCTGATATGCAACATACTTAAGGAACAGTTCAATTTACATTTCGAATGGTAAAACTTTACCAGAAGAGGTGTATTTCATTGCACCAGGTGAACTAAATAACCACGGGTTTTACCAAGAGAACCAGCATACTGTGTAAGGCGTTAAACAACTAAGTTGTTTTTATCATATAAGCAGAAAATATGCTGATGAAATGAGCTTTTCAAATACTGGCAGATGGCCGATGGGTTCTTATCGCCATCTAGGTTCCATTAACAAGCTGCTCAGCATAAGAGCTGTGAATAGCTTATCAGAAACGAGCGTTTTAACAGCCTTAAAACACTGATACGTAGTTTTCAAGGAGTAGATATGTGTATATAGGTTTTAGCCCTTAATGAGAATTCTTGAGAACATTTTAAATCTGTCTAAAACACCTAATATGTATAATGTATGAACAATTTATATGCTTTTTAGTAAAAAATAAAAACAAGTAAAAAATACAACTAGTTTATTTCTCCCATGTGTAGTTAGAGCTAGTATAACACCTAATTAGAGGCGCGTGTTCTTGATGGTTTTCTAGCTTACTTTATCACATACACGATCCATTATAAGTGAACTAATTACAGCCAAACTGATAGCAGTAACAAAGACAGACTTCTCTCGTTTTACACATTTTACGTCATTCAATCGTAATTGGCAATTTTGTTTTCCTTTCTTAAATCCGGAAAACATTGTCATCATTCCTAAACCTCACCTGATTGGTCCATTAAATGTCATTCAATCCTAATTGATAAGTTTTCCATTTCTAAAACATGAAAGAAAAACAGTTGTTGTTTTTAAATCTCGCCTGAATAATCCGTCATTCAATTCTAACTCATAAGTTTTCCGTTTCTCAAATACGGGAAACAATGTCGTCTTTCCTAAACATTACCCGTGTAATAGTGATATATGTTTACACGCCCTCGTAGTAGATGTGTAGGGAAGTTGTTGGTTTCAGATTGGATCATTTCGGGAAATGTAATTTTTACCGATGAGGTTTTGAAGTTTTGTATGAATGCTATCTTCGATTTAATTTCTTAAAAACCTTGATCTGGAGAAATTTCATTTTTAAATTCAAAATTTATTTAATGTTTTTCAGCTCAATTACACCGAATTCACGGTTAGAATCCCGTAGACTACTTTAACTGTCGTTGTTGTTTCTCCTGTTAACTTTCTCTTTTAGTTCAATATCTGATGGGTTTCTCTTTATTCGTTGACACATACTGGCATTAATTAATTTTATAAATGATTACGAATTTAAATAACCAGTTACTAACTGGATCAGTATTTCCTTATCACCTTATATCTAGCGCACGCCTTTGGTAACTCTATATAAAACCTAGTAGTTTTATTAACCTCTTACGCTAATGAAACGATTACTATTTGTGCATCCTATTACCTTTACCGTCCTCTTAAGACTTAAGTGAATGACTTCTTTATTACACTTCTGTAAATCAGGCGTGTTTATTGACCTCAAGTACAGAAAATACCTTTAGTATTGTCTTAAGCAACAAATATTATGACTGTACATTAAGCCGTTTGGAAATGGCATTGGAGGTACAATCATGATTTTTACAGATTTCAGCAGGGCTTCGTGACAGTTGAATTGTAACTAAATGCGTAAAAAACTACGTTATTTCAAAGCATTTAACGGTCTATGAAATTATATATGATATATTACATATGGTATTTACTACCGTTCTCAAAAAAGCTTTAGAGTTGACTTTCATATGATGACACGGACTCGTAACTTAAATAACCTTTTTTGATACCATATATCTTTACTCATATCCTAGAGCTATATATCTTTACTGACTTCAGTCCTGCTAAATACCTGCACTAACATATATATATTAGGACTTTTTACCGACCTAACACTGATGAAAAGTGCAATGCTTCATGTGATAAAAAAAACCTTTAGTATCCCCTGTTTTACTATTTTAACCTACGTGTTTGGGCAAAGCTAGCCTAGACTGTAAGTCCGAGAGTTCGTAGCTCGTGTCCCTTTCTCTCAAAAACAAAAGTCACACAATACACTTGTATGTAAAAGATGTGCTACAAGACTGACGAACTGATATCATTATCAGATTAAAACGGAAAATTCCAAGAACTGACTCATTGCACTCTTAACTGGTTCCTTCTCTTTCGTTTGTTAATTTACAGCTGCACGGATACCGTTATATAGCTTTGGGTATAACGTTTACAACAAACATTTATGTTCAAAATAGCTTTATCGGCATTGTGTAAATTATGTCTTTAGTTATAAAAGTGTCCATCTTGTGAAACACGTCTTCAGTTAACTAATGTGTATCAGCCGTATGAATCATATTTTTAATAAACTAACGTGTATTAGTCATGCGAATCATATCTTTAATTAACTAACATGTATTAGTCATGCGAATCATATCTTTTATTACTAACGTGTATCAGCCGTATGAATCATACCTTTAATTAACTAACGTATATCAGCCGTATGAATCATATTTTAATTAACTAACATGTATAAGTCGTGCAAATCATATCTTTAATTATCTAACGTGTATCAGTCGTATGAACCATATCTTTAATTAACTAACGTGTATTAGTCATGCGAATTATATCTTTAATTAAATAGCGTGTATCAGCCGTACGAATCATATCTTTAATTAACTAACATGTATCAGCCATGTGAATCATATCTTTAATTAGCTAACGTGTATCAGCCATATAAATCATATCTTTAACTAACTAACGTGTATCAGTCGTGCAAACCATATCTTTAATTATCTAACGTGTATCAGTCGCATGAACCATATCTTTAATTAACTAACGTGTATCAGTCATGCGAATCATATTTTTAATTAACTAACGTGTATTAGTCATGCGAATCATATCTTTTATTACTAACGTGTATCAGCCGTATGAATCATATATTTAATTAACTAACGTGTATCAGCCATGCGAATTATATCTTTAGTTAACTAACGTGTATCAGTCATGCGAATTATATCTTTAGTTAACTAACGTGTATCAGTCATGCGAATCGAATCATATCTTTAATTAACTAACGTGTATCAGCCATGTGAATCAGATCTTTAATTAACAAACGTGTATTAGTCACGCGAATCATATCTTTAATTAACTAACGTGTATCAGCCATATGAATCATATCTTTAACTAACTAATGTGTGTCAGCCGTATGAATCATATATTTAACGAACATATTCAAACATCTAACACCGCCCTCTACATTCCGACACTCAGTTACACAACCCCTTTCAAACATGTGGTCAGCTTCCGGTCAGTTACCTCTTTCTTTCTTTGTGAACCTGACGATGACCGAAGAAGGTCGAAACGTTGTTCGCTCTTCTATGTAAAATATTTTCTCAACCCAAACGAGCCGTTTTTTGCATATAAATTTCTCAACAAGTGGGTTTCTCGACATCACTGATACATAAACTCATGAAAGACAACTGCATTTTACGTCGTAGCGCCATCTGTCGGCTACAATGAAATTCTTCTAAAACGCGAAAGCGTAAATCACACATAATTCGTAGAGCATACTAACGTTTAGTCTAAATTTGTAGAAAAAACATTTATTCAATTAAATTTTGATTAAATGAAACACTAAAGACAAAGTTACAGCCTTAAAACACAATCACAATATAATGTGAAAAAAATTATGGCAAGTGCAAAGAATTAATAGTAGCTATAATTTCAATCACGGAAATATTAATTTATATATATATATATATAAACATCTAAATTGCAAAAAATTTAAAAGGGAAGAAGTTTAAAATTCTTTAAAAATACAAAGTTAAAGTGAAAGCTATTAGCGGAATGAAATTAATAAAACTAAAAAAATATTACTTTCAATACAAAAAACGGTTACCACGACCACGACAATACAAAGTGTCAATAAATTGTTATAAATATGAAATATATAACACACATCTTTTTCGTATGTCTACAAAACTGATGGTGGATTTTCCAAGGAGATATATTGTGGAGGTTTATTCTTCGTGACGATAAAGTTATTCGTTTTCGTTGCGGAAAATGCCCACATTTTATTAGAGCATAATCATATGAGTCACAAAAGCATCATTAGTGTGTGAGCATAAAGGTTTTGGTTTATTTTGAATTTCGCACAAAGCTATACGAGGGCTATCTTCGCTAGTCGTCCCTAATTTAGTAGTGCAAAACTAGAAGGAAGGCAGTTAATCATCCTCACCTACCGCCAACTCTTGGGCTGCTCTTTTACTAACGAATAATGGGATTGAACGTCATGTTATTACGTCCTCACGACTAAAAGGACGAGCATGTTTGGTGTGACGGGGATTCAAACCTGCGACCCTTATATTATGAATCGACTTGCCTGGCTATGCCGGGCCGAACATGCTTACAGAAAAGTAAATCCTAAACCTTTTGATCGTGAAGCTGACCCATAATATTAGATTCAATGAAGGTCTTGACATTTTAAACTTCAGAAAACTAACAGTGATTTTTTTAGGGCCTGTTCTAAACTCTTCATCCCAAGATTTCCTTTTATCTTCGTCTCTTATGAATTATTTTGTCTTTTACATAAGGATTAGTTAATGACCAAAAACAGAAAAATAAAGATAAATTTCACCAAGTCATATTTGGTGCTGTTGATAAAAGTAAAAACTAGAAAAATCATGTTAACTTGAGAAACATAAAAACTCCAAGAAGTCTAGGCACGGCCAGGTAGTTAAGGCGCTAGACTCATAATCTGAAAGGTGGTGAGCTCGAATCCGTCTCATTTATGTACATATATATTTTTTTTGTTGTTGTACGAGACATACAGTACGCAGAATATAGGAAATGATTTTTTTCTTAAACTGCTTTATCACAAAGTTTTAGGCCCGGCATGGCCAGGTAGTTAAGGCACTCGACTCGTCATCCCAGGGTCGCGGGTTTGAATCTCCGTCACACCAAACATTCTCGCCCTTTCACCCGTGGGGGGCGTTATAATGTGATGGTCAATCCCACTATTCGTTGATGAAAGAGTAGATCAAGAGTTAGCAGTGGGTGGTGATGACTAGCTGCCTTCTCTCTAGTCTTCTTACACTGCTAAATTAGGGACGACTAGCGCAGATAGCCCTCGGGAAGCTTTGCGCGAAATCCAAGAAAACAAACAAACTAATTATTCAAGCCAATTTTGTTGTCCTTTGAATGTAGTTTTAAAATTTAATATTATGTGTAATGGTTGAAGGAATATGATAAAACAGTTTATTGTAAGTAACACTAAGAAGGTAAATTTATTTTTACGAACGTCAGACATTAAATCACAACCAGTGAACATACATGTATGGTGTTGAGGATATGAGAAATCAAATATTATTTCTCAACGTAGTCCCTCCAATCATGCGCGAAATTCAAAACAAACAAACAAAACAGTTTTTCTGACGTTGGATAAAGCTTTAAAATTACAATCGACTCACTGATAGATTTAAGAGTTAAAATAACAAAAAAACAGTAAATATTAATATAAAGTTCATATACAACCTGTACCCCTTCCCTTTCTCAAATATATATATATATATATGAATAATGATCAAGTCTATTTAGTTCATCCTTACAGAACAGAGCGTATGAAGACTATTCATGCTTAACACTTTGCTCATCTTGGGAAAGAAAAGAGAAATATAATCGTTCTTTCACCACAAGCTCTGGGTCGAAAGTGACAATATCGCTTATAATCGAAACGAGCCCCGCTAGGAGATCTACGAAATCCGTGGACTGTCATTCGCTGGTGAACTTCACGAGCTATGACGTTTCCTTGGTGCTTATTGCATGAATGGTAGGTAGTTTCAGCAAGTCACTTGAAGGCTACTGAAGCCTCGACTCGAGATAAGAGCAACAGAGGGCATACACCGCGTGCGCAAACAACAGCATTACGTTGTTGCCGAATTTTATTCGTCTTCAAAAAAAGCGTGTGAAATATATTTATTTCATATGGACAGAAGAAGGAGAACCATATGTTGACCACTAACTGTACTAACACAAAGAGTCCGCCTGAAGAACTCTTGGAAGCTATCGGCCGAACAAATGGACTCTTTGGACGTCCAGAAGGTGACGTGGATGGAACAGGGAATCGAACAAACTGTTTCAATTCAGGACAGGCGTCATGCTCTCCGCGACGTGAATCTCCTAATATGCGGTCTTTAGAGTCCTCTGCCGATATCCATCATGGACAATCAAGGTCAGTAACTCCGAGCGATACCCCCCTAAGCCTAATAACGTCCCCGACGACTGTTTCCCCAGCACTTCCCTATACCAGCTCATCAAGCCTGATTGACACAACTCCCATAATGTCCCTTCACAACAACAAATTAGGTTTGGAGACTTTCCACATCCCTTGTTCCACCCAGTTGCTCTCTCGCGGTGACACCGCGCCTGCCCTGTCAGCATACGGCGGTTGCCGGCTTGAGCGTTCGACACACACGGGTTCTCCGTCGGGTATTCCCGCAGACTCGGGCCACGAGTGTCGCCTGATCGATTATCGCGGAGCCAAAGTGGCCGCTTTTCGTGTGCAAAACGAATATTTTCTGTGTCTACCACAAGCCTTTGAACTGTTTCTGAAACACCTTGTCGGAGGGCTGCACACAATTTACACCAAACTGAAACGGATGAACATCACTCCAATTGTGTGTAACGTAGAACAGGTCAGAATCCTGCGAGGGCTGGGAGCAATCCAACCCGGCGTGAACCGTTGTAAGCTGTTGTCCTGCAAAGAGTTTGACATTCTCTACAAAGACTGCATTACTGCCAGGTACTTTCTGTTATTGACTTGTTCCTAAGTTGTTATTAAAATAATAAGAACTATAAATAAGTTAAGGTACATTAGGGTTTGGTTGTTGTTAAGCTAAAAGCTGTACAACAGGCTATCTGTGCCCACAGGTATCGAAACCCGAACTTGAGCGTCGTAAACTTGCAGACTTGCCGCCGAGCCACTTGGGAACGGTATAAAAAGCTAACCCATTTAATGAGTATAGGAACATTTTATAACGCCTGTTTTTTATGGAAAATCAAACATTTAATGAATAAAAAATAGTGTTTTAAAGAGTTGCACTTATATAAAACATAACTAATCAATTATTACAATTATTTGTTATTTAACACACGCTGCTGTTAAAAGTAAAATTTAATTCGCCCTGTAAATTAAAAAAAAAATATTTATAACATTTTATTTCTTTCATGTAAAATTAAACTAGTTAATTAAGAGAAAAAAATACGGGTATAACTTGCTGAGAGTGATAGAAGATGAAACTACTTAATAAATACAAAAGTACCGCAAGCGATGTGTTTCTGTTACACGAAAACACTATAATTATTATAACTTGATGCTGATATAGTCAAACCCAGGTTGTGAATACAAACTATATTTTTGTCTCTCATGACGCTTTAATCACTTTAGGTTTCCCATGTGCTTATACCTGTTACATTATTCATAACTGGTGAATATATCATTAGAAACTCTACGGTGTAAACAACTTGAGATACAACTATTCAGTTTCATAAGATGTGAATGTATGGTGTGGCTGAAGTGTTTAGAGCTGCCGACCGATAAACATAACAATATTTGTAAATATAATATAAACAGCTTTATTTTGCGTATTTCCCGTTTCTGCGAAAATGGTGAACAACGTTAAAAATATAAGAGTAATACATCATCTAGTGAGTTTTGTAATACGTGTTGTGTAGACGGCACGTGCTCTAAAATTATTATCGAAACGAAGAGTAAATTGAACATTTTTATGTGAAAGAGACATCTATGAGAATCACCCGAGACGAGAGTGTATATAAGATATTTTGATTAGAAAAATGTGTTATTTTATTATAGTGACACCCGTACAGACAATGTTATAAATTATGACGGTGATTTCGTGGAAAAGAGTCACAAATTAATCAATAACCGTATCTGTTGAGACTAAATTGTTAATTTGGTTTAAAAAACACAGCTTCGTAAAACAGTGTTACCTTTATCAGTCACACCAGCCAAGATGAAAGTGTGTATTCAACGTTTTCATTTGAAATGTGTTGTTGTGAAAGACTATTTTATTGTAACCACATCTGTCTGGGCATAAGGTGTTTTGAAAGACGTTATCACTACCATTGTAACTAGGTTTTAGCTTTGGTAAAAGGTTTGAAACTTATTAATATTTAACGACAGTAGATCGCAAAATGCTTATCCATGCTTTTCGAGAACTAAAGTAATCATTTTCAAATGAAAATTTATATAACGCATACGATCTCAGAAATCATCAACTCAACGCTTTGTTTTGTAATACACTCTTTGTCAAAAGTAGTAACACTGATAAAAATATCATTATATAATACACGAACTCGAGGAGTTTGGACTGGTATTCATTTACTATATATAATCAAAGTGTTTTTTTTTTATACTTTCAAATGATTCGTGGACATTCCTTCATTTCCCATCTATCAGAGAGAACAATAGCTCAAAGGTGCTACATAAGGTGATTAGACCACACCCCTTTTTCAACGTCTCCTTTGGTAGTATCGGATATCGTTAGATTAACCGCATCTGCAGTAACACTATAGGCAGAAGTTGGGTGGAGGGGTAGCTTTCAGGTAAATCTGTGAATCACCCTATTACTGAAAACAAAAGTGGTTTGAATACCGTAGTTTGTTGCTCTTCTATGGCTTTTAGGGATAGAATGATATTATAAAGCTATATAAAATTTTCCAGCACTGTAATGAAGTATTCAGGTTAGAAATTCGGCAAAAATGCGAGACTTCTACATCAAAACTGGATAAATGAGTTAATTTCAAACGTATATAACCACATGGGATTACACTTTTTATATATTTAACACTCGTACATATACAATGTTCCTTGCAATAACGTTTAGGCCTAACAAAATATGATGCTTGTAGTGGCTAATACCTAATTATAACGAAATGAGGTAAAAATAGTAAATGGGAATGCTAAGAGTCTAGCGCGTAAAATGTGCCATTAGCTTAGTATAGCATTTCATTATTTGCCATAATATTACATTGGAAACTTTGGCGTGTTATTTCTGGCTGTGATTATTGTAAAAATTTAGCTTATAAACTATACAAGTCAGAACTAAAATAATTATAAATACGTTATTGAAGACAATCTGGTATAACAACACACTAGTTAGAAATAATGAAAGTTGCAAATAAGAGAATTGAAATATAAAACGATTAAGGTGTAATGAATCATTATTTAGGTACCTTTGTAGTTAACATTCGTTTCAGTCTTCATCTGATCTGAATGGCCCGGCATGGCTAGGTACATAAGGCACTTGATTCGAAATCTGAGGTTCGCGGGTTCGTATCTCCATCACACTAAACATGCTCGCCCTTCCAGCCGTAGAGGTGTAATAAAGTCACGGTCAATCCCACTATTCGTTGGTAAAAGAGTAGCCCAAGAGTTGGCGGTAGGTGGTGATAACTAGCTGCCTTCCCTCTAGCATTACACTGTTAAATTAGAGACGGCTAGCATAGATAGTCCTCGTGTAGCTTTGCTTGAAATTCAAAACAAACCAAACCTGATCTGACTAGCTTGAAAATTAACGATGCTAATCATTTGGTCTTCAAAGAAAAATGAAATTTTTTATCCTCTTTAAATCTTATAAGGTCATATGTCTTAGCTTGCTAGTCATGAAGTAAAAGAAAACTTAAGGTTTTAACGTACATAACATTTCTGTTCTGGATTTCCATATTATTTAAAATCAAATTTCTCTTTTTCGAAATATTCGTGTTTAATTATTTAAATTAATATAAAGTTTAATGCCCGTGCTGCTAAACATTTTTTTTCAATGATAATGGATAATAGAATAAAGTATATAGTTATAAAATTATACAATGTAAATATGATAATTGCTGTTGGTTTTCTATGAATTTATTTCTTCAGTAATAAAGAATTTTGGTTCATAGAGCAAAATGCATAAACATAAAATTATAAGACGTAAACATGTTAAACTTGCTGTTGGTTTCCTATGAACTTATAACATTCACTCCCCGACAGTTATTACTCCATAGTTTATGTAATATTTAAAGTTGTTAGCTAAATTAACCAATATATAATTTTCACATAATTACTCCTCTGTTTAGTCACTTTGACATGTATCAATCTATAACTTCCCAGTGGCTCAGCTGCAAGTCTGAAAGTTTATAACGATAGAAACCTGGTTTTGATACCCATAGTAAGCACAGCACAAATAGCCCATTGTATAGATTTGTGCTTAACTACAGAAAAAAAAATCAATGTGTGTGTGTAACAGAGAGTGTGTAATCTTTTAATATTCTACAATGGTATAATTATATAACCGTTTTTACTTGGACTGTTATTTTTTGCTGTTTGTTAAAAATATTGAATAGTAGTTCACAGATATTAATAACCTGTTCAAAATAACAGTAACAGTTTATAATATGGTTGTTGTAGCAGTTCGCAGATACCAATAACCTGTTCACGATACCAGTAACAGTTTATTATATGGTCATTGTAGCAGTTTGCGGATATTAATAACCTGTTCTTGATCTAGTAACAGTTTTCATTGTGGTTATTGTAGTTGAATGTTTGTTGCTAAAGACTTACACAAACAAATAAAACAATAATACAGAAAAACACATAATTTTAACCATATATATGCGTTTATACGATATTCAAAGCTTAATCATTTATTTAGATTTTAACTTTTGTGAAATAGTAAGCATATAAAGTAGTAAAAACAGGAAACGTATTGTAACGAATATGCATTGCAGACCTCATAAATGGATATTTTCAGTTTATTTTAGAACCTTTATATTTCAAAATCGTCACGACAAGTAATAATACATAGTTCTATTTTAAAGTTTCTTTAGAATTTGTGGATTTTATTTCATGGAATCAATATTATATAAATATAGAAAATCTACATTACATTAAATTCTACGTGAGTAAAATAATTTGTTTATAAATTTAAAAAAAAACACATCTAGTTTCTAATATACTACAGAAATAAATAGAAACCAAAAACATCGTAGGTGTTCATAGCTGCCCCGTAATGTTGGCTCTCCATTCTTTCATCTCACTTCTGCGCTAGAAACACCTTGCTGTTCGGCATCAAGTTGTATGATATTCGCTCGTCTTACTTAGTTAGGTAATGTTTAGCGAATTTAAACTTACTAGTTTTTATAACGATAAAAAATATATTATTTTTACAATAGATTACAGAAAACGATTTTTATCAAGCCAGCTTCTAAGCCCTTAACGTGTTGTCGAATAAAAAACAGGACATATTCCGCGTAGAGATATAATCTCATAGGACTGTTAGAGGATAAATGCGTTGAAAAAACTCAGAGCCATTATATAAGCTGTTGTGCCGCAGCTAAAAACAAAAGCGAGTTTCTTGATAAAAAAAGCTTAAAAAACGAAAGCTAATCATTCCCCCGTAAAACGTAGGGAGAGAAATTAAGTTTGTTTGTTTTGGTTTTAAAGTTTAACATGAACTTTCCAGAGAAACTGAAATTTTATTTCTTATTTTCAAAACATTTGAACCACTGTTATGATGATAAGAACTTTTTTGATGTTTTGCTACACAAAAGAAATTGTTGGTTTTAGTTATCAGATCTGATGAAGAACAGTTGCGCGAAACGTTACTAAATAAAATAACAGTTTTTTTATTTCTTGGGTGTGTTTTAACATTTTCTTTGTGGAGTGATACAGGTTTAAACGTCCCGCGAACGTTTTTTTTTTTTTTTTGATGTTTGACGACTCCATATTTGTATTATATTTTACGTAACTGTGAAAAAATACAGAGATATAGACCAACAGTTAAGATAGGTGTACAAATGTAAGCTCGTCGTATGCATAACTAAAGCTTTGCAATGTTGTATATTTAATCAAAAGAGAGGTTGTACTGACTTCGCATTTCATTTATAGTGTACTCAATTAAATTGAGTATTTTCAGATTGAGAGCTCAGTCCAACCTCTCCTTCGATTAAATAAACATATTGAGTTAAAAAATCCACCTTCTCATTATTGATCCTAAACAAGAGTCAATCGAAAGGATAAGATTACGTTTCAGACAGTGATGAGTCAATCGAAAGGATAAGATTAGGTTTCAGACAGTGATGAGTCAATCGAAAGGATAAGATTAGTTTTCAGACAGTGATGAGTCAATCGAAAGGATAAGATTAGGTTTCAGACAGTGATGAGCCAATCGAAAGGATAAGATTAGGTTTCAGACAGTGATGAGCCAATCGAAAGGATAAGATTAGGTTTCAGACAGTGATGAGTCAATCGAAAGGATAAGATTAGGTTTCAGACAGTGATGAGCCAATCGAAAGGATAAGATAAGGTTTCAGACAGTGATGAGTCAATCGAAAGGATAAGATTAGGTTTCAGACAGTGATGAGTCAATCGAAAGGATAAGATTAGGTTTCAGACAGTGATGAGTCAATCGAAAGGATAAGATTAGGTTTCAGACAGTGATGAGTCAATCGAAAGGATAAGATTAGGTTTCAGACAGTGATGAGCCAATCGAAAGGATAAGATTAGGTTTCAGACAGTGATGAGTTTCAGACAGTGAAGTCAATCGAAAGATTAGGGTTTCAGACAGTGATGGTCAATCGAAAGATAAGATTAGGTTTCAGACAGTGATGAGCCAATCGAAAGGATAAGATTAGGTTTCAGACAGTGATGAGTCAATCGAAAGGATAAGGTAGGTTTCAGACAGTGATGAGCCAATCGAAAGGATAAGATTAGGTTTCAGACAGTGATGAGCCAATCGAAAGGATAAGATTAGGTTTCAGACAGTGATGAGCCAATCGAAAGGATAAGATTAGGATGTCAGACAGTGATGAGTCAATCGAAAGGATAAGATTGGGTTTCAGACAGTGATGAGCCAATCGAAAGGATAAGATTAGGTTTCAGACAGTGATGAGTCAATCGAAAGGATAAGATTAGGTTTCAGACTGTGATGAGCCAATCGAAAGGATAAGATTAGGTTTCAGACAGTGATGAGCCAATCGAAAGGATAAGATTAGGTTTCAGACAGTGATGAGTCAATCGAAAGGATAAGATTAGGTTTCAAACAGTGATGGAGTTTATTTGATGCCTCACAACATTATATGTATATCAGCGTAGTACAGTTTTACTTGCTGATAGAGACGTAAACAGAATGAATATATCTGGATATTGGAACTGCATAATTTGCAAAGAACGAGACAACAGAACAACACACTCATTTAGGAAAGTGAAGATGTAGTAACGAAAAAATAAAGAGTCATTCTGTTTAAAATACCATTGTAATGACTCTAATCATGTGTGTGTTCTGATATATTAATAAGATAGTAACAATGATTTGAAGTTGATGAAGATTCGTCAACCAAACTTTTGCAACCTTCTAACCACATCTCAAATTTGATATTTCTTCGTTTGCTGTAGATTACCCAAGAAACTGGAATCACAGAAATTCCGTTTTACTGCGTAGTTATGAAATTACTAGTCTTTTATGTTTTTGGTCATCTTAAATGTGATGTGCACTCATGCAGAGAATATGTGGAAGGCCTGCCAAGATATGTGGTCTGAGACTGACTTCGCTGTGTTTTTGGAGAGGCTTGTGTTACAACTGGAAATTCAATTTTAGGCAATAGTATTCATCACTGTGCCCTTAGTCTGAGTACGAACTACGATACAGGAAATAGTTCCAAGGGCAGCGCTGTTCCACAAGACTTATTTTACTAAAAGTACGATCAACACTTAGTAGGAGAAAAGTTAAGTAAGACGGTTCTTTTGGGTAAAATGGCCACCTCTGTATATCACTAGTTATAGTGTGCTGTCATATAGAGTAAATTATATGTAATTATTGTTCATGTCATTCCGCGAATAAACATACTGGTTTTGAACAGTTTTGATCTAAAGTAAACACTATGAATTTGTTTTAGTTGCAGAGTAGATATTTCAGGAAATTTTCTTTTGTTCATTTCAACCAATGGAGAAATTATGGACAGCCAAATAAACCGTAAAAGAAACGCAATTGGAGTCTTATGATATCTTGTAACAAAGGATTGCTTTAAGATGAATTGCTTGGGGCAAAGTGGCTCCCTCGTCGCAAGAAGCCACCTTTACCAACTATTTTGACTCCATCTTGAGGGTTAGTTTTATCCAACCTAATGGGTAAAACAGTCCCAAACCACAAGAAGTGTTTGTGTTTTGTTTATTTCTTCACAAAGCCTACAAAATAGGACTCAAATTAAGATGGCTGTCTTGTCCTACTTTTCCTTATATATGTATATATACATATAATCTCACCCTCTTAAAACATTTATTTTTTGTTTGTGTATTTTGACTAGACTCTTACCTTTATATTAACCATTCCCGTAATTATTCTTAGAGGGAATCCCTGTACGATACATGTTTGGTTAAAATCTCATCCTACTGATGTGTTTTTTTTCTTCTAAATTTGGTCCTGTTTATCTTTCTAGTATTTTTTTCTCTTGCGCCTGGTCTCTTCTTGCGTTTTTCGAGTGTTCTCCTTTTAAATCTTCTCCTGAAAATCTTTTCCATCTCAGTCATCTTTTAAAATTTTCACCAGATGGGCATTTATATGAAACTGAAATCCTCTACAATATTCACTAACTGGGTTATTCAGAAGTAGATATAATAAGACATCGTTTTGCTTTAAGTAGGTGCAAAGAATGACTATCAGTGTTTCATCTCAACAGAAGTAGATCACATAAAGTGAGTAACGTTGTCTCAGCACAACCATGTCATATATAATATTCAACAGTGCCTCACCTCAATATAAGTAGGCCACATAGAATCAGCAACAGAGTATCAGCTTTAGTATGTTATACATAAGCAGTAAGAAGGACTTATTTGAAATGAGCCGTGTATAATCGGCAAAAGTATTTGATGTTGTGTAGAGCAGGATGTATGCATGTTGAATATTATATATGACATGCTTGTGCTGAGACAACGTTACTCACTTTATGTGATCTACTTCTGTTGAGACAACGTTACTCACTTTATGTGATCTACTTCTGTTGAGACAACGTTACTCACTTTATGTGATCTACTTCTGTTGAGACAACGTTACTCACTTTATGTGATCTACTTCTGTTGAGACAACGTTACTCACTTTATGTGATCTACTTCTGCTGAGACAACGTTACTCACTTTATGTGATCTACTTCTGAGACAACGTTACTCACTTTATGTGATCTACTTCTGTTGAGACAACGTTACTCACTTTATGTGATCTACTTCTTCTGAGACAACGTTACTCACTTTATGTGATCTACTTCTTCTGAGACAACGTTACTCACTTTATGTGATCTACTTCTTCTGAGACAACGTTACTCACTTTATGTGATCTACTTCTGCTGAGACAACGTTACTCACTTTATGTGATCTACTTCTTCTGAGACAACGTTACTCACTTTATGTGATCTACTTCTGCTGAGACAACGTTACTCACTTTATGTGATCTACTTCTGTTGAGACAACGTTACTCACTTTATGTGATCTACTTCTGTTGAGACAACGTTACTCACTTTATGTGATCTACTTCTGCTGAGACAACGTTACTCACTTTATGTGATCTACTTTTTCTGAGACAACGTTACTCACTTTATGTGATCTACTTCTGCTGAGACAACGTTACTCACTTTATGTGATCTACTTCTGTTGAGACAACGTTACTCACTTTATGTGATCTACTTCTGTTGAGACAACGTTACTCACTTTATTTGATCTACTTCTGTTGAGACAACGTTACTCACTTTATGTGATCTACTTTTTCTGAGACAACGTTACTCACTTTATGTGATCTACTTCTTCTGAGACAACGTTACTCACTTTATGTGATCTACTTCTGCTGAGACAACGTTACTCACTTTATGTGATCTACTTCTGCTGAGACAACGTTACTCACTTTATGTGATCTACTTCTGCTGAGACAACGTTACTCACTTTATGTGATCTACTTCTTCTGAGACAACGTTACTCACTTTATGTGATCTACTTCTGCTGAGACAACGTTACTCACTTTATGTGATCTACTTCTGCTGAGACAACGTTACTCACTTTATGTGATCTACTTCTTCTGAGACAACGTTACTCACTTTATGTGATCTACTTCTGTTGAGATGAAACACTGATAGTCATTCTTTGCACCTACTTAAAGCAAAACGATGTCTTATTATATCTACTTCTGATAAGCTGAAATACTGTTTTCGTATGACCAACTTCAACTCACAATGAAATAATTGTTGATTATCTGTAATTGACTTCCTTTCAAATGGGGCACTGTTGTTGCTGGCATTTAACTTAATTACATTTATACAGTGCTGCTGATTATGTATGAATTAAACAAACTACGATAAAGTGCTATTGTTTATATACGAACTACTTAAGTTAAACATTGTTACAAATTAAAATATGAATATTTTATGCCATATCACATGTTTTGGATTACATATGAAATATATATAAACCAAGTTAAGACATTGTTTATTGGTTATATATGACAATTATAGACAAAGGTAAGACATCGTTTATTGGTTGTACGTGAAATATATGGATCAATATAAGACATCGTTTATTGGTTATATATAAATTAATTTAGACAAAATATTACTAGAATGAAACGAAACAAAAGTGAGATGGGTGGAACTTGCCTCATCTCGGTTGACATTTGCTGAGATGACATAGAAGTGCATAAAGAACTACAAAAGTAGCCCAAACAGTGGACGAATTTTTAACTCTATTTATGTTAACTCTGTAGATCAATTATTACTTTGATCCATCTAATTGTCACCCAGCTCACTTTTATTTCATTTCGTCTAGACTCTTTCTGTTGGAACCATCTAAAAATCCTCACGATTTCCTTGGGTATAGTAGGTATCATATTATCTGCTCAAATTAGTATGCAGGTCCTACAGGGCTTCTCTTAACCGATTGACTGTGATGGTTAGAATGTCACTGAAACTAAAAAATAAGGAACGTGTTCAGTGTTATATTACGATTCGAACTATGGATCTTTCGTTCTGTAGCTCAGCACGTTAACCTTTAGACCACGCATAGCCAAGGAAATGGTTAAGAGCTCGTCGTAAACTATATGCTTTACCTTTCATACAATTTTTTTTCCTAAAAGTCTAAACGTATAACAATTTTATTCGTTTTTGTAAATCTTGTATCCAGATATTTTAACGTGACCAAATCAGTTATTCAAATATATCAATGTCTTATAATGCAACGAGAGAATCAGTTTGTTTTAACACCAGGTTTGAGAGTCGAGGAGACATTTGTGGTTCGCTTACTCCTAGACAAAGCTTAGAGGTGAACTTTTTAATTAAGTTCTGAATAGAGGTTTGAGCTCCTCGCGATGTCACATATATCGTTTGTTCATCAGTGTGGCAGAAATTCGCACTAGTTTCCAAACTATGAAAGACTAAAGCCCATATATCCCTCCAGAATTTCACGCCAACACAGCAGTTGCCCCAATTGTTGCCCAAAACAAGAACTGGTTCCTTGGTTTTATAAAGCCTTTTTCTCTACGGTTCTGTCGATATAAATGATCAAAGAAAGCAAAAGAAGCTTTCTTGTCGCTGTAAGATGGTTATCTTCTTGAAAGTTCCAGCGTGGTCAAGGCACTCGACTCGTAATCTAAGGGTCGCGGGTTCGAATCTCCCGTCACACCAAACATGCTTACCCTTTCAGCCGTGGAGTCAATCCTACTATTCGTTGGTAAAAGAGTAGCCCAAGAGATGGCGGTGGGTGGTGATGACTAGCTGCCTTCTCTCTAGTCTTACACAGCTAAATTAGTGACTGCTAGCGCAGATAGCCCTCGTGTAGCTTTGCGCGAAATTCAAAACAAACTAAACAAAATTTTCCTGAACAAGAATGCTTCTACTATTTTATGTAAGAGAAACACAGAACGACTGACCCCCTCAGTTTCGCATTTTCATGGCCGAACTTAATAAAAGTGTGAGTTGTTTTTGTTTATGCAATAAAGTGTTGGATTTTGATGATAACAAATCGAACTCTTTGTCGAAATACATTTTTTTTCTTGTTCTGACTTGAATATGGGAAATGTTGACATCCTACTGTAGACAGCTCACCAGTGGCACAGCAGTATGTCTGCGGAATAACAACACTAAAATCCGGGTTTCGATATCCGTGGTGGACAGAGCATAGATAGCCCTTTGTGAAGCTTTGTGATTAGTTACAAACAAGCCTACTGTAGCCCACTTAATCTCCCTAATTTGGCGTCAATCGGACAGATTGGATGTTAAGAGCAAATTTATATACCCATCATAGTTATGTGTTCTAAACATCCAGACTTCTTTAACAGATTAATTTGAAACAATTATAGTAGCTATTACCCTTAATAGGTGTATGAATGTACAGATAGGTAGACAGTTTGTTTTGTTTGTGTGTTGCTGTTTTTTAATTTCGCACAAACCTACACGAGGACTATCTGCACTAGTCGTCCATAACTTAGATCAGAGAGGAGCTAACTAGTTATTACTACCCACCACCATCTCTTAGGCTACTCTTTTACCGATTAATAGTAGGATTGACCGTCACGTTATAACGCCTCCACGACTGAAAGGGTAAGCATGTTCGGTGTGACGGGAGATTCGAACCCGTGGCTCTCGGTTTACGAGTCGAGCGCCCTAACCACCTAGATATGCCTGGCCGAGATAGACAGATAAATAGAGAGTTATGAATCACAATAAATTATCTTTCTGAGTACAGCTGCTTCCACTCGTACGCCTGCGATTTAAAAAGTGAACAAATTATTGATAACAGATCGTAAATTAGTTTTCCAGGTGTTTAAGAGAATGCTTCTTGTGAAGTGAATTGACAAAGTCTGGTACTGTGCCCACTTCTATTTGGTTTTTTATCTTCATATCTTTGTATATGATCTCATGCACGAGCAGCTGGTTGTTTTGGTCAACTTCAACTGGGATATTACCCCCGATTGTTACGTCGTGACTACTATCCATCTGCTCCGACCTAAAGTCATGATTAGCCTTTACCGTGGGCGTGTACGAAGGAAACATTTTTTAATTGTGTTGGTTTTTTTAATATCCTAGAAAACAAAATCATATCAAATCCTGGCGTATGATAAAAAAAACTGTAATAAGAATTATCCAATCGTCGGTTTTCATACATATTGAAGTATTTGTTCTTTGGTGAAGCGTCAAAAAGGGGCGGGGGGTGAGAAAGGTTAAGCCAGTAAAAACGTGCTATACAGATGTATAGCAAATTAGATCGCAGGTTGCATCTTAGCACGTGAAATATTTAAGTGTGAAAAGCTAAGCAATTTAGTCCAATTAGCTCAGCTAGATTATTGCGTAAAACCCATATAAACGATGCTTGTTCTAAAGATGTACTATTTTATGATTAGTTGTGACAGAAGTACAAGGCCTCTATAAATGGTCCTCGGTAGTGTATAGTGGTGAGTATCCCCGCCTGTCACGCGGAAGACCGGGGTTCGATTCCTCGGCGTGGAAAATGTGTATTTTCTTGGCCCGGCATGGCCAAGTGTGTTAAGATATGCGATTCGTAATCTGAAGGTCGCGAGTTCGAATCCCGCTAGCACCAAACATGCTCGCCCTTTCAGCCGTGGGGGCGTTATAATGTGACAGTCAATCCTACTATTCGTTGGTAAAATAGTAGCCCAAGAGTTGGCGGTGGGTGGTGATGACTAGTTGCCTTCCCTCTAGTCTTACACTGCTAAATTAGGGACGGCTAACGCAGATAGCCCTCGAGTAGCTTTGTGCGACATTCAAAAACAAACAAACAAACAAGCCTTTGTAAAATAATTACATTATCACTTACATTACCTTGGCTAATATAAAGTAGGCTTAATGCTAGATAGTAGATAGGGACAGGGAATCTCGTTAATCCATTCATTAATGGATTTAAATGTTTCATTTAAATACAAAATTATTAGCCTAATATTAATAACCTTTCAAGTTGCTCTGGGGCCTATTAGGCCCCACTTTTCGTAGGAGTGTTAATACTAATATCCTTCATGTATGTTGTGTGTGTGTATACGTCGGTCACGAAGGGTTACGAAACGTAATGTCTTAGTATATTCTGGAGATCGGAATGGAAGCTCTAATAATTCAGATTTTTTTACGCTTTTATCAATCAGAACAAATTCAGATTAATATATTTGATTTTTTGCTTCTTATAAACAAGTTTTTCTTTTACTATTTTTTTACCACCCCAGGGTTCTCTTAATATAGCGGCCTCGCAACTGGTTATCAGGTATTGTATGACTGCATGTATAAGGATAAAGCACAAAAAGACACGTTGGGTGCGAAAATGATGCTTTCCAGAAGAAAATGTAGTGGGAAGAGGGAAGATGATTGAGAAATAAGATGTGAAAAAAAAACAAACGAAATAACACAAAACGTCTTTTGTGATGGGGATTCGAATCCGCGACCCTCACTTTTCGAGTCGAATGCCCTAACCACCTGATCATGCCGGCCCTCAACAATCGAAAAATATATTTTGTACTTGTTTTTATTGTTCAGTTTGTTTTAAATTTCGCGCAAAGCTACACGAGGGCTATCTGCGCTAGCCGTCCTAATTTAACACTGTAAGACTAGAGGGAAGGCAGCTAGTCATCATCACCCACCGCCAACTCTTGGGCTACTCTTTTACCAACGAATAATGGGATTGACCGTTACTTTATAACGCCTCCATGGCTGAAAGGGCGAGCATGTTTAGTGTAACGGAGATTCGAACCTGCGACCCTAAGATTGCGAGTCATGTGCCCTAACCACCTGATCATGCCGGCCCTCAAAAACTGGAAGAATATATTTTCCACCCGTTTTTATGTCTAGCGTAGTTTTTTGTGAACGCAGCAATGTATGTATTCGTATACAATATTTTACGTTTTATAGTGTTGAGAGGATATCTTATAATTGCGTTTGAAATGAGTTATAAACGTGTAGTACTGCCGCCTGCCTTATGCATAATAGACCTGGACAGTTTTCTTTCAAAACTTCGTCCATCTATTTTGCAAAAGCAGGCGGCAGTACTTCAGTAAAATGTAGTGGCGCAGCTGTAATTTGGTGCTGTTAGTCCAGAACCATATGGCTACACAAATGAAAATAAGTGCTTTAATTTCCATTTTTACACTATCTTAGTTTGAAAGTGCTCATAGATTTTTGGTTCTTGCCTCATAAGATATACGAAAGACCCGCGAATGTTTGCATAACTTTACAAACAAATTGTGCATATACATAAGGACACATGACGTCCTAATGTATGATGTCATACATGCGTACCTACACGTACGACGATCATCTTATTCTCTAATGGTTGAAGATATTTCACCGCCAACTTAACCAACGAATAGTGGGATTGTTCATAACACTTAGTAATTTTATATGATAGAAATGGTCTCTTATTCTCTAATGGTTGAAGATATTTCATTAATAGATGTTATAACACTTAGTAATTTTATATGACAGAAATGGTCTCCTAACTAGTAAATATGCTGTTTGTTTTTTTAAAATATTATTAAAACTCATGGCATCTGTAACTGTTGAATCTATAATGTGGATTTCATGTTAGGATAAATGGGATCTTGGTTTACTTATTAAAATTAATTTATATTTTATTATTACTTATTTAAATTAATTTATGTTAAATTGTGACCACTCCTCTATATTTGTTATGACGTACATCGCAGGTATATTACTAAATCCATAATCTGTAAGCTTGTTGAAGTTTTATTTCATCTTGACATGTGGATACATACGAAACAATATTATTTTTTTATTTTTATCATTCAAGCGGCTTTGGCACAGCTGTAAGCTGGGTGAATGAATTACCCGCATAATCCATACAAGAATGTCACAAATTAGATATTTTGTAGATTGCTTTGTCTCTCTATCTACATACGTCTGATTGTTTAAACCTGACATGTGAGTGCTCGTGTGGCGTTTGTACACAAAGAACGGACGCCCCCAACTCGTCTCCCCTAGGGTAGTTACTTCCGTATCTTGCTGTTCCCAGCACAAGTGAGGCTATGGCAAATGTTTCTTACTCATATAAGGCAGGTGTTTCGAGGCATAAACGTATACGATGTGTAGTACTTTGTCAACTGAACGTAGGAGTGTTATATAACCCAGTCTGTGTATCTTTGTGCAAGCTTGTATTTAGCTCGCTGTTTTATGACAGAGGGGGGGCTTATTATGTATCGCGAGAGGCGATTCCTAGTATTATTGAAAGCCCCCTGTTTCGTTGTGAATACAAATAATGTTATATTTTTACACTTAATGAAATGTCGTCTGCATATAATACATTCTAATAAGGGGTCTTATTTGTAATTGAATGGTGTACGGGGAATAACCTGCTGTTTCAATGTTTAGAAAATAAAAATGAAACTTTATAGATGTTGAAAATACGAAAAATGGCAAAATAGTAAAAAAAAACATTTAAAACTTGAAACCTGTTTACCCATCCAAACTACAGCTGACCAAAAACCCACTAGCCAGACGTTTAATTCTCAACTCTTTCATGCTCAACTGGGGGATCACTTTATAAGTTATAATGTTTAGAGTTAGTAAAGTCATCCTTAAGGAATCGTTAATAAACATTTACATCAAATTCAGTTGATCAGGAGAACATTGCTCTCTTAAAGAAAACTTTAAAACAAACCATTTTCATTAATTGTTTTGGTTTTTGAATTTCGCAAAAGCTACATGAAGGTTATCTGCGCTAGCCGTCCCTAATTTAGCAGTATAAGAATAGAAGAAAGGTAGTTAGTCATTAACACCCACCGCCAACTGTTGGACTACTTTTTTTACCAACGAATATTGAGTAGGATAGACTATGACATATAACGCCTCCATGGCTGGAAGGGCGAACATGTTTGATGTGACAGGAATTCGAAATCTCAACCCTCAGATTACGAGTCCAGCGCCCTAACCATCTGGCCATGCCACACCCATGTACTAGTATTTTCAATATTTTACCGGCCGGGCTAAGTTAATAGTGTGCCCAGGTGTTAACCTAAGGATTCATAGTTCGTGACCCATTTCTGCAACGCTTTTGCACTTTGGGGCCAGGGGCGCGCTATAAAAGTAACGATCAAATTCTGATATTCGATCAATAAAGAAGGAAGACAAAACTTGGCAGTAGGTGCTATTGATCAATAAAGAAGGAAGACAAAACTTGGCAGTAGGTGCTATTGATCAATAAAGAAGGAAGACAAAACTTGGCAGTAGGTGCTATTGGTTAACTTCCTTTCTTCTAGTCTATCAGCTCAAAATTAGCGACTTCTGGCGTGAATAACTCAAAGTCAGTTTTGCTTAAGCTTCTGGGGCAAAAACATTTCACTGATATTTTCTGCATTCTAATTGTAAGACAACTATACTACTTTTTGTGGTTTAAGGAAATGTCATTTAAATCGATTTTGTATATAAAATATTCAAGTTTTTATATAGTAAACTTTGAAATTAATGGTCATTCGGTTGTAAATGTTATCAAACACGATTATAAGTTATCTTATCCTTAAGACGTCCACAGAAATTACCGATAAAAGTAGAGCAGTTGGAATTATTAGCGTATACAGTATATTTAGAAAAGCTAGTTACTGTTATTCTTACAATGTGACTTTGGTTGGAAATCTAAAAAATTCTTTGAATAAAATATTATGACCCAACAAACAGAGTGTCTTTATATCTCAGCAGAAATCTCACAGAATTGTTTATTTGTTTGATATATTAAAGCATAAGGTTTGAAAGTTGTAGATTTAAAATATTGACCAGCTTACGAAAAAATGCACAAGAGAAGGCGGGGAAAGACCAAAACGGTGGTTGTTCTAACGAAAACGCTGCTGGGATTCCATTAGTAAGAAGCGAAGGAAATTTGTTTGTTTGTCAAGCTCATAACTACATAACAGGTTATCTCTGATGTGCACCACGAGTACTGAAGCCCGAATACTGAGATTATAGACTTACCACTGAGCCATTGGGATGTCATTTCCTCAGAACATTTGTTGTAATTCTTATAAATTCAAGCAACTCTTGAAAAAAATACTGATAAATAGTTCTACGTGGAAAGAAAAGAGTTAGCAAATGGGCGATAAACCATAAATCTCAATCAAATCAATCTTCCTATCTGTATGTTAGACATAAATAAAATAATATTTCATTTACAGTTTTCCAAAGAGAAATAACGGGTCCCGATCAGAACAAATGAACCTGGATCAATGGTAAAAATACTGAGATTTTGTAAACAACACTACACATAGTACAACTTTATATTATCCAGTCTTTTAGAAAGTTCTGTCTCTGTATATATATGTATAGATATCATGACCATAAATTTTTAAGCCATAAACAAAACACATTAAAATTAAACAAAACGTTGTAGTTGGTACCAGGTCTGAGATGGCCAGGTGAGTTAAGGCGTTCAAGTCGTAATAAGAAGGTCGCGGGTTCGAATTCCCGTCGCACGAAACATGCTCGCCATTTCAGCCGCGGGGCGTTATAATGTGACGGTCAATCCCACTATTCGTCGGTAAAAGAGTAGCCTAAGAGATGGCGGTAAGTGGTGATGACTAGCTGCCTTCCCTCTAGTCTTACAATGTTTAATTAATGACTGCTAGCGCAGATAGCCCTTGAGAAGCTTTGCGCGAAATTCAAAAACAAACAAAGAAGTTTGTACCTTAGGATTTTTTTAAAAAATATATGCAGCTTATTTTGTTTAATTTTAATGCATTTTGTTTGTGGCTTAAAAAAATATGTTTATAATTAATCAGAGGTTGGGATTTGCTGTTTTTAAGCAGTCCTTCCTCATGATTTTGTTTACTTATTTGGGATGCAATTATTTAATTTCACTAAAATATATGTATAGATATATATTCACGCTATCATATTGAGTTGTTAAAGTTCGCATATATCTTTTTTTTTAAATACATATGTATTTAGTAACATATACATATCTAAACGTTAGTTCAGTTCAGACAGTCTATTTCCGTTTCGGTCTCAAAATTGAAGCTTGGGGAGTTAAAAGAGAACAACAACAACACAACAAACATCTACTTAAAACTGATGCAACGCCACATAAAAAACCGGAAGTTAGCCTTCATGTGGCAGGATAGAGTTTCGAACTTTGATAGCTCTCCAATGCCGCAAGGTATGGAAATAGCAGATGGGAACTTAGTGTGTTATTTAATCACTCGAACGCCCGTCATTATCTTAATGACTTGAATTACCTTTCCTTGCTTCTAGGGAATGGAGAAGCGTGTGATTTGCCCACAAACCGACTGAAATAAAGTAAACAGTTTTGCATTTCCTGCTAAAGTAATGTTACCACACAACAGAATATTTTTTTTTTTCGTGGGGGGTATTAAAATATACGTACATTTGTATAATGTTGGAATTGCAGGGTTTCTTCTGATAATATACTGTATACCTAAATAAAAACTAACCGGAAAAGGAGTCATCCCTAAATCTCCTTGGAGAAACAAGTAGAAAAATGGAAACCAGATTCAAAGAACACAAAAAGTCACCTTCACACGTTTTCGAACATTGCAAGTCAAATAAACACAACATAACCATAGAAAACACCCAAAAACTAAATAATGAAACAAACATAAACAAACGCAAAATTAAAGAATCCTTACTTATACAACAATTCAAGCTCAAAATAAACCAATACAAAAGAACACCTTTACACCTATATTAGTAAATATATCCAACGCCCTCTACATTCCTACACTCAATTACACAACCGCCTTCAAATATGGTCAGCTACCGGTCAGTAACCCTTTCTTTCTTTGTGAACCTGACGATGACCGAAGAAGGTCGAAACGTTGTTCGCTCCTCTACATAGTGTTTTCTCTATCCATACCAGCTGTTTTTAAATATATAAATCTCCAGTGTTTTCTGTTTATATTGGTTTGTTTTTTTGTATAATTTAGGGCAAAGCTGTATAAAAGTATATTAGTTATCCCTAATTTTGAACCGACAGACTAAAACAAAGACAGTTTGTCAATAGCATCTACTACCAATTTTTGGGCATTCCTTGTCCGAACGAGTTACCCAAAAGGCAGGCTATTCGATCACGAACCATAAATCCTCTGATTTAAAGTTTGAGCACACAAATATTAGGCCATATCCAGCCCAAAACATTTTTAAATAACAAATGTGATAGAATATTCTGGTATTTATTCTACGTTTCCTTTAAAGATGACTTTAAAATACACGTATTTTGTGTTTTTCAGAGAAAGCATAATTTTCATTACCACTAATTTACGTTTATGATTTTCAATACTGAAATTTAACCTCACGATGAGTAACAACTCCGTCCGTATAAAGAAAGATCAAAAGAAAATAGTAGTTTAATTTTATGCCTATTTGTTGTTGTTGTTTATTTTAATAGTAGTTTAAACATAATTGTTTTGACACCCAGTTAAGCCCCCCGCTAGTACAGCAGAGAGCCCAATGTGGTTTTGCAATAAGAAAACACACACATCCAGTTAAAACGTCACCAGCACTGCAGAAAAAGACAAAGCATGACAACAGACGAGTGAGAGAAAATGGAAGGCTTTACAAATAAAGGGTTTATTATAAGAAAAACTTTTTTGTGAAAGTAAGGAAAAATTCAATAATATGTCCATCACACTATATCTTCTATATATAGTGCCGAGAAGGCCTTTCTCCCAGTATCAGGGCTTGCCACGCCTGCTGTGAGACAACAGATGCCCTAACGGTTGAGACTATTTTATACTAACAACTGTTTAGCGTTAAGTTGGTGAACTGTAATTTCTCTAAGTTTTATCCACACAAAAGAATAACGTTTTATGGTTATTGACATTAAAATATTTATTATTATTATTTATTTGTTCTACCTTAATTAATATTAAACGTCAATCAGAAGAAATGGCGAAACAGAAAACTAATCTTTCTTTTTATCCAAGCAAAGATCAAAGGACCACAACATCAAAGCCAGACGATCACCTTAGTAACTAAAAGAATGTAACAGCATGTTAACCACTTAATACAAATTAGATACTGTGCCGACTATTTCTTTTACCAAATACCAGGGCTCATCAAACCAGCTGGAATACGACAAACGTAAAAGTATATCGCAGAAAGGCTGGTCGAGACGCTGTTTATGTCATCAATATATTACACCATCACATTACTTGACGCTTTAACGAGCCAAATAAAAATAAGACATCCCGCTGATATTATTTGGGGTATAAGAAGTAGTCATGTTTCATACAAAATATCTTATACCGTACTTTTTAATTAAACATTGTGGTGAGACATTCATACCCATGTTATTTATCTTATACCGTACTTTTTAATTAAACATTGTGGTGAGACATTCATACCCATGTTATTTATCTTATACCGTACTTTTTAATTAAACATTGTGGTGAGACATTCATACCCATGTTATTTATCTTATACCGTACTTTTTAATTAAACATTGTGGTGAGACATTTGTACCCATGTTATTTATCTTATACCGTACTTTTTAATTAAAATTATGGTGAGACATTCATACCCATGTTATTTATCTTATACCGTACTTTTTAATTAAACATTGTGGTGAGACATTCGTACCCATGTTATTTATCTTATACCGTACTTTTTAATTAAACATTGTGGTGAGACATTCATACCCATGTTATTTATCTTATACCGTACTTTTTAATTAAACATTGTGGTGAGACATTCATACCCATGTTATTTATCTTATACCGTACTTTTTAATTAAACATTGTGGTGAGACATTTGTACCCATGTTATTTATCTTATACCGTACTTTTTAATTAAAATTATGGTGAGACATTCATACTCGTGTTATTTATCTTACACCGTACTTTCTAATCAAACATTGTTGTGAGACATTCGTACCCATGTTATTTATCTTATACCGTACTTTTTAATTAAACATTGTGGTGAGACATTCATACCCTTTTATGTTATTTATCTTATACCGTACTTTTAATTAAACATTGTGGTGAGACATTCATACCCATGTTATTTATCTTACACCGTACTTTCTAATCAAACATTGTTGTGAGACATTCGTACCCATGTTATTTATCTTATACCGACTTTTTAATTAAAATTGTGGTGAGACATTCATACTCGTGTTATTTATCTTACACCGTACTTTCTAATCAAACATTGTTGTGAGACATTCTTACCCATATTATTTCCGTTAAAGGCCAAATATTGATAATAGTGAGGTACACTTACCATAATCTGGGCTGCATAGTAAGAATAATGACGAACATAGCAATCAACTTATTTCATAGTACGTAAAACTTCTAAATTTTTATCAAGTATGTGAAGGATATATTTGTAAATACTGAACGACTAGCATGACGGGTTAGAGACTATTAGAAAACAACAACTACACAACGAAGACGAAAGTGTCTCATTGCTATTTGGCAGCCTAAATATAATTGTCACATATCGAGCCACAATACTTTATGGATTTTGTAATTTTTTCTGCTACTACTGCAGTCACTCGTGACATTAATGTTACGTTGTGTAATTGTGACATTAGACGTGTTAGTTAGCTTGCCCAAATTGTGAACACTGGGCTATATGGTTCGCGGCCTATTGTTTATTTAAGACAAAACGTGGTATTGACATTGTTGCCATGGATGCGGTAAAAGAGTAGAAGTCAAATCCATTATTTAATTATATAAGAGTAGTCCATAGAGTTGGCAAATGGTCCCTCTAGTCTATCTACCAGATCGAACTTAAGGAAAATATAGCCCTTATGTAGCTTTACTCAAAAGTGATAAAACAAACAAACAGTTTTTATTTAGCGACTGTAATATATTCTGATGGATTTCAAGCAATGAACAATATTGCTAAATTAAAAACGTTATTTGCGGATATGTCACCTACAAGGCTAATTTTGAACATTTTGAAGCTGAAATACTATGAAATTCAGTGCAACATCATAATAATGATAAATTGAACAAGATATTGTTATTCTAGACATTAAATGTGCACTTTCTGTAAGAGCTGTATATATGTAAAGATATAAAGACAACCGAAAGTTAATCATTTGAAGGTTTTCCGTAATTAATTATTTAACCCTATTCATATCTATCTGCGGGCCGAGCATGGACCAGTGGTAAGCGTGTCGAATTGGGGGCATCCGATGATCCGAGTTCGAAACGTGATACTGTAAGCTCGCTTCACACTTTTAACTGTGGATGCGTTATAAAAATGGCACTTAATCACTTTCTTCCATTAAGAGTCCCTGCTTCGTGCAGACCGTGCTTCTGACATGTTGCTTTCTCTCAGGTCCACAGTTCGTTATTATGTCTAGATCATAACGAGCTTCTCAACAGACTGATCAGCTTACTATGTGCATAAAGTGTCGTTTAAGTAAATAAACACATACGGCTATGTCTTCATCGGTACTTCTTTGCCCATCGTTTTAAATATATTCAACAGGTAACTATGATTTTAGAAGATAAATGGTTCTATTTACTGATTGTATATATATATATATATATATATATGTGAAGTGAGATAGGGTGATGGAGTGTCTACATAATGTTATGTAATATTAGAATCAGACATTTCTAGTTCAGAAATACACTGTTTGCTACTTTAAATCCATTAAAGTACATTATAGTAATAGAAAGTTCCTTACGTTTAGAAAACATTTTATTCCTCATAAATCCATTATCACAGTAACTTTGACGTGCTTTAAAAATTATAATTAAAATTATTTAGACGTAGAAGCATTACTTACGAATAAGTAGTTTTAATAGTGTGAAAATACACAAAAGTACAGCTGAACATAAAACTGAAAACTACGCTGTTAAGCCTCTACGTTGGTGTGATAGTTTTGACTGTATAACAATTTAGTTGATTTAATAGTTTCCTCGACAGTAAAAGTATAACCGCATACAGCCAGCTCTTGGGCTACTTTTTACAAACGAATAGGTGGATTGACCGTCACATTATATCGCTCCCATGACTAAAAAGGGGAGCGTGTTTAGTGTGATGGGGATTCGAACCAGTAACCCTCAGATTACGAGTCGAGCGCTCTAACCCCCTGGTCATGGCGTGCCATCCGCAGATTTACCGCTGTCTCAGCGGGTGACAATAATGTAGGGTTTTTATTCGCCATTTAAAGAGAGATGGTTTTGTCTGCTTTGTAGTCATTAGCCGATCAGTTAATATCTCCAGTTTCCACCCTATCTTGTGTGATTCCTTTTTCTCAAGTTCAGTAGCCACCCCTATATACATTTAACGATTTGTTTGTTTGTTTTTGGAATTTCGCACAAAGCTACTCGAGGGCTATCTGTGCTAGCCGTCCCTAATTTAGCAGTGTAAGACTAGAGGGAAGGCATCACCACCCACCGCCAACTCTTGGGCTACTCTTTTACCAACGAATAGTGGGATTGACCGTAACATTATACGCCCCCACGGCTGGGAGGGCGAGCATGTTTAGCGCGACGCAGGCGCGAACCCGCGGATTATGAGTCGCACGCCTTACGCGCTTGGCCATGCCAGGCCTCATATTTAACGATAAACAATTCCTTATATTTGTTTGTTTGCTTTTTTATAAGATTGCGAGGTAGGTTTCTAGGTTTCAGAGCTCATTCTGAAGCTTTATTAATTTTACATATAATAATAATAATAATAAATAGGTTGTCAAAGACCGTGGAGACTATTTTAATTTATCAAATAATAATACAATTATAGTCACTACGAGAACTAGCTAGGCACTAGGCCTGTTGAAGAAAGATGATGACGAACGAAAATAAGAAATCTCGAGTTTGGTTATTCGACGGTTTTCGACTTTGGGACGCTCTGAACAGCTGAAAAGCGTCATATATATCGGAAATAGAGTGACTATACCAGGTTGCTCTTCATATTTAGTTTCTGACAGCCTGTAGAAAAGAAAACCTAGATAATGTTTGTATAAAAAAGCCAAACCGTTATATTATTTTTCAAAAAAATTGCTGTTCAGGTTGCTGTGCTATTTTTATAACAAGAATATCTATGAGGCTAAATATATATATAAACATAAACATGTTTGATTTACAAATTATTAGTACATCTTTATTCAACTTATAAAGTTTTAAATATATATATATGTATGTAAATATTAAAAATCACTGTTTGTTTAATCTGTTTAGTTTAGAAAATAAATTGTTATAACTGTTGATTACACGTGTGTGTGTGTTTTTGTAAGAGTGTGGAGTGATGGTGAAGTACTCACTTAATGGCCCGGCATGGTGGCCAGGTGGGTTAAGGCGTTCGACTCATAATCTGAGGGTCGCGGGTTCGAATCTCCGTTACACCAAACACGTTAGCCCCTTCAGCCATGGAGACATTATAATGTGACGGTAAATTCCACTATTCTTTGGTAACAGAGTAGCTCAAGGGTTGGCGGTGGGTGGTGATGACTAGCTGCCTTCCCTCTAGTCTTACACTGCAAAATTAGGGACGGCTAGCGCAGATAGCCCTTGAGTAGCTTTGCGCGAAATTCCAAAACAAAACAAACATACAAAATCTAGTTAGAGAGAAAAAATAAAAATCGTGTGAATTACTAATGTGACACCAGTGAGAGATGAATAATTAATTATGAAACTATAATCAATATGAATGATAAGTGTGGCCATTGACTTATTGCCTAGAAAGAAAGATGAAATGTCTACACTTCCTGCTATCACCGAAACCTTTTATCCTTCGCATTCATAATCTATGTGAGCAAACCATCAGCTTTTTAGATTAATCTAACTTTTGTAAAACGGTTGTCTTTAATAAGCAAGCCTAGCCCCCGGTTTACCACGTGCTGGCTGGTTGCTTAGCAATGCTCATTAGGGTGAATATCGTTTATATGAAAAGAGAACGTGTATTAACATCGTTTATTACTGGATGAAATGAACATTCTTCTGGTGTATTCCTTTTTATTCTATTCGAATGAAGAATATTGTATATTAAATTCCTGTGATTGATGCATACAGAACCATTAAGACAAACCCAGCATGACGTACTGACTAGTCGATTGAAAAAACAAAAAAAAATCCTATGATGATTATTTTCCAGCGTATATTCCTCTCAGTACCTCTTTCTACCCCTCTTTATATAAGCTTGGTTCATATCTATAAAATATGAGCTAGGGATAAGTAGATCAATTACTATAGAATCACATTTCATATACTTTGTTTATAAATGAGTACAAAGCTATAGTCTATCTATGCTCTGATTTTTGCGACATCTGGGATTGCACAACAATACATTGTTTATAAAGGATCAAACTATAAAACAATATTCAAAACACAGTTCTGTTCAGATGTGTTCTTCATTAGTTCTTTGTTATAAAAGATAATTTTCTAGCTATACAAAAAAGCTGTCAGTAACTGTTATTTAAATGGTGCATATATTAGAAATACAGAAAGAAAAACAAGGCAGAAATAAATATAAATATCTCGCAATGAAAAACGCATAAAATTAAATTGCTAAACACAGAGACAGAGTATCTTTACATTAACACAATTCTGAAAATTCACTAAGTCGATATAATCCACGTTGCTATCTATGATCATGTTCTATTTAACAACCGTATGGCGTAGTTTCCATTACAAAAGGCTCAGTCGTAAGGTTGTTATGTTTAAAATACACAATTCTTTCTTGCTTTTCGTAATCCATCTAGTGTACAAAAACGACAGTTCCCAGAGCCCGGTTCAATAATCTGATTGCACAGAAATCAGAATTTAGACAGAGACTCTTCTTGATTGTGTTGCTCATTGCTGCCTGTGAAATGTGGACAATGTTCATCACTAACCTTTCTGTTCTTAAATCCTCACTCGTTAAAAACGCCGCACTTTGCTTACAAAACGTGGGCACGACTTTTTACAGGTGTTTTTTTAAATGGTCTTGATATCCCAAGTTAATCCATATTTTTTTGTTATCTGTTACCGTTAAATATAAGGCATAGCTCATTGTTAGGAATTCTAAATCCCTGTGAGCTAAACACATATTTACAATGTACATGTGGGAATATTTCGTCACAAACAATTGTTACATACCATTCTTAAAAGCGATTAATTTTCTGTGGGATCACACTATTATCTATGAAATGCTCAATAGTTTCAAAATAGAGTTCTTAAATATGCCATTCTACCTCAAATTTTATTTGTTATGGTTGTCACGAGACTTTCTGGTTGCATATTCAAAACTGTTTTATATAACTTACTCAATCCTATGTAGTGTGCTTCTTGCAACTTAAGGTTTACAAGAGGTCTGTTTAATGTTTCGATACCTGTAATACAATCATACAATCCTCTTCTTGTGGATGTTTACGCTCTGTAACTTTATTTAGTTTTTCTTGTTAATTTTATATGAAAAATATACGCTTTTGTTTAATAGCTAAGATTCTTTCACCTTTATGTACTTCAGTGTTGTGTCCTGTTGTTAGTTTTATGGTTATAAACAAAATGGCATAGGTAACATTAAATTAGATACATGGTAGAAGTTCCTGTTTGTTTTTATAAAGTATGTATTTTTCTTGACTAATTTGGGTACACATAGCCTGCTGGTTAGCATGCTGAGTTGTAAATCAAAAGATCCAAGATTTGAACAACGATTTCGAATATCATTCTCCGTATTTCAGCTGTAAGTGTGTTATAAAATCAACAGTCAGTCCTCTTATTTGGTTCAGAGAACCAGACAAAGTCCTTATGACAAAGAAGTCTCTGACCAGATTACATAATCCACATGTACATAAAGTGCTGTTCAAGTTATAAAGTTACAATCCTTTATTTGGTAAATACTCATAAATATTCTCAATAATGCAGTGCCCGTGGCAGGCACGTTTTTTTTTTTTTATAGTTTCAATACCTTATTGTTTCTTCTACCAAAGCTGTGTGAACTGTAAAAATGAGCTGGTAGGTATTTTAAATCTCTAGTTCATTGATAGTCAGACATTTCAAATACATCTTTTATGAAATTTCTTCTTCTCGAAATTCTAAAAGAAAGATACCCCCTACCAATTGTAACACGTAATAAATAAATAAGTTTTAAAAAATCTTTTCAATTTGTTCATTTGTGGAAAAATTCGTATGGACGACTTCGCACAAACAGCTAGCGGAAATATTCAATAAAGAACTCACTTTAATTTGCTGTTTTCTGTTTGGTTTGGTGAAAAATAAAGGTTCTGTAAAATAAATAATTTCTTCTAAAATCTGACACTTTTTGACTTATTACACCCTTAGAATTATAACGCAAATTACACTTTCTTTGACTAATTTTTTTTTAGTTGCAGACCTGGACGACCACCTAAGAGAGTTCCTATGACGGAACCTATGTCGTCATCAGCCAGTCTTCTGAAGAAAGGCCGTCTGGATGGTGAATACCATGGGTACAAGAACAGCCAGCGGAACGGTACGTTTAACTGGAACGAAAAACAACGAAGTATATGGAAATATAGACAGAGATCATTAGAAGTAGTAATATAAATATTGAATATGGCAGTGCAAAACTATGAGAGATAAGTAGGTGTTATAGTTAACTCGATATCCCAAATGAGAATACTGACTAACAATTTCAGGACATCAAAATAACAGAGAGGCAAATAGAACAATAATAAGGATATACCTAGGAAACAAACAAATTAATAGACAAACGCTAGGAACGTATCCGAATATACGAGACAAGCAGATCAAGAAACAGTATAAACATACTGATGAAACAGATGATATAAGTATATCCTTATATTTAACAAACATATCAAGAAACAATATGAACATATTGATGAAACAGATGATATAGATATATCCTTATATTTAATAAACAGATCAAGATAAGTAGCTGTTATTGACATACCAAGAAGATAAAACCAATTTCATAGACATCTCTACATTACAGACAGGGAGACAGATAGATCAATGACGTGGGTGTATCGACATAGCAGACAATATGTATAAACAAATGCAATTTTTTTATCGTTTTAAGTTACCTTAATGGAGCGCATGTATTGTGACACATAATTTTGCGATTTAAACATTCAACCTAAATATAACGTTTCTGTTAATTTTTGAAATCAAAGTACATATTTTTAGATAACAGAATAAACAATTAAAATTAGAGGAATAAAAATCGCACATCAGACTATAAACATCTGTTTATGTACAGTTAAAGAGATGTGTTTTATATTTTATGTCATAGGCGAGCACTCTAAGTGTTTAACACTGCCCCAGTAGTGTGATATAATTCATATGTATTTATATATGAATATATGATATATTTATATGGGATATATATTTATGAAACATCAATATTATTTCTAGAATTTTGTTATTTCTTTGTTGTTAAGTGCAATGTTACACAGTTGGCTATTTGTGTTATATCCGCCACAAATATCAAAACCATATTTTTAGCGGTATCAGCTTAGCTTTGGCAATAGAAGTCAAACCATAGTTTCTTACCTAAACGTATGACTGTTGTTGTTGCAAGAAGACAATACTGTTGCACTACTTACTGAATTAACCTTTTTAATTTAGGCTTAGTTTAACACTACACTAAAAACTATATTTTCATAACAACAGCTGTGTCACGAGATAGAAACTGGTTCATGCAATGCTTTTTTTGTTTGTTTGAAGTTAAGCACAAAGCTACACAGAGATAACTGTGCTCTGCCCACAAAGGCTATCGAAGCCCGGTTTCTAGAGTTGCAGGAACACAGACATGCTGCTATGCCACTACAACGCTAACGCATTGTATAAAGTTATTTTAATATGTTTTATTCAGTATGTACATCGATATTTGAATACTTTAGTTTTACATATATCAATTATGAGTTTTGTTGTTGTTAAGCGCAATGCTGCTCAATATGTTCTGTGACCACCGCAAGTATCGAAACCCGGTTTTTAGTGTTATAAGCTCTAGGAATTACTGCTTAATCATTAAGGCGCTGTATTATCACCAGTGTATTGTGTGTTTTCTTATAGCAAAGCCACATGGGGCTATCTGCTGAGCCCACCGAGGGGAATCGAACCCTGTTTTTGCGTTGTAAATCCGAAGACATACAGCTGTACTAGCGGGAGGTCACCAGTATATTACTTTGTAAGGAGGAAAATTTAACATTATTTCAGTACAAAAGGTGATATCTAGTGTAAAATGTTTTGTTTTTGTGTGAACAAGTTATAATAACAATTTATATACAGTGCCCCCTAGCTCAGCGGCAAGTCTGAAGGCTTATAACACTGAATATCTGGTTCTAATACCCGCGGTGGGCAGAACTAGGCCATAGAACAAAACCATATACCTCTTAGAACATTAATATATAACATGCTTGATTCAGATTTGAACCTGTTACAGTCCGCTTAGAGTGACTGTTTTCAATTGACTTTTTTAAAAACCTTCCATTGTCACCACCGAAGGGTTTTCTAAATTACTCACTTCATATGTCTTACATTTTTTTGGGTGTCATTAATGCCATCACACCTGTTGGTTAAAGATTAGCTAGTCCCTAAACATGTGGCCCCTTGCCGACAAAAGAAAAAAAAAACAACTCATAAAGCTGAAACTTCAAATCAGAACCTAGATTATACAATAGTTGGTAGTACAATATTAACTCATGTCAAGTAGCTATACCCGAGAAACTAGAGGAGCAGTCGTGTTTAACTACCTAAGTCTATAGAACGAATATTAGCACAGTTAGAGTTATGACACATGTATAGTTAGGGTTATGATACATATAGAGTTAAAGTTATGATACATGTGGAGTTAAAGTTATGATATATGTATAGTTAAAGCTATGATACGTGTATAGTTGGAGTTATGATACATGTATAGTTATAGTTATGGTAGATGTACTTTTGGATTTATGATACAGTTGAGTTTTATGATACGTGTACAGTTAAAGTTATGATACATGTGCTGTTGGACTTACGACACATATATAGTTAAAGTTATGATAAATGTACAGTTAGAATTATGACACTGCCACCACTAAAGTTATTACTTGTAATATAAAATATTTTTAGATAGTAACTTCCTATTACTAAAAACACCACCTAAACAAACAATGCATATTTCTTTTAATTGTTTATTATCACTAGAGAAATGCTCATTCGAATGTACAGTTTTCTGCTTCTTCTTACGTAATAGCGCGTGCAGTTTTTATGCATTGATGAAAGTGTTAATTCAAAGAAAACTGCTAAAACGTTCGTATGAAAAGATTGGTATAAATGAGAATAGACATAATGCAAATAGTGCTTATTTGATAACCGTTACTTATTGAAAAAATTGGAGACGTCGCGTTTGTGTTACTAGTTTAATTGTCACTGTGACCTTCTAAAAACATGCACATTACTAATAGCTGTTGGCTGACTTTGTAAGGACCTGTCAAATTTTCTCGACTCTAAAGTGAAGTTTAGAAGGAAACAGTGAACCGAAAGTGGCGAATAGATTTAACAGCTTTACAAAATATACCTTTTCGAAACACATTTATGTAAACAAATTTGATGGAAGTCTTTCATGACCAAACAACAAAACTAAAGTATCTCAAGTATCAACAGTTATGAAAATAGAAATATTAATCATTATTTATTAATAATATATTTTTTCTCGGTGAAATAATATAGAACCAATACATAATGAATCAACTTAGGTATCCACTCTATAAATATTAAATACTTTAGGCCAATCTAAAGCTAGAGACGTAATCGAAACAAGTGATAAGTGTCTAACAGCAACAGAATTTAAACAAGCTCCTTTAATCATTTATAATATATGAGTATTGTTCGAGTTTCAACATAACAATCTTGTACTTCACTTACGATTTCAATATAAAAAAAAGGAAAGAGACATCTCAGGTCACGTGACGTTGCTGTTTGCTAATCTATTTCAAGCCACGCGTGTAATACAACAGTGTTGAATGGTCTATATATTCAATATGCATATTTTATGCATTCGCTTGTCCTTTCAAATAAACTCATACCACATCAAGTCCCTCTGTTACTCACAACCCAATCAGTGTTGTCTAATTAAATTTCAACCTTGGTAATTGAGACCGTTGTTTTAAAGTCAGCCATATACTGAAACAGTGAGTGCACTACTTTATTTCCGCGCGGGCACAGAAAAGGGGACTGATGAGTCATCCTCACTGTATTCTGGTGGAAAGGTAATCGACTTTGTATTACGTAGCCTCTGGCCACAAGAGCAGAGCCGTCGGGGACTTTCGTTCGTTGTCTACCAGAACAATAGCCGATTTGTGATTTGTGCAGACAAAGGACAATTCAAATTCACTTGCTACCTAAGTGCAAAGCGGGTGAAAGATATTCACTTATTGTTTGTATATAACTGTCTTAATGTAAGAACGTAGCTATTATACGTGTATGTTGTTCTTCGTGCTACGTTTAAAAAGGTAAAACTATTGGTATATCGTATTGTATGAATTATGTTACACAGGATAGCCACAAATATAGGTATATCATTTTATTCCAAAACCGACGTAACTTACACCGTATTGTGTCAAAAAGTAACACCGCCGTAACTATTCGTATGACAAGTTGTTCCAACTTCGTCAAATACAAAGTTCTGGAACTATTGGTATATTGTGTGGTTTAAGTTATGCTAAATGATACCACTGTGACTATATTCTGCATTGTGTTGTTTAAGGTATGTTCAAATAATACCACTAAAACTTCTTATATATCACGTTCTTTAAGCTACATGAAAGATAGCTTTGACTTTATAAGTGTTATTTATGTTTTAAAAAACGCCAATATGTACATATAATGTATTTTCAATGCATCAATTTCAGATTTTAACCTTCTTGTTTTAGTATGTATTCACATGTACGAAGGATTAGTTAAAAGCGCTATGACGAAAAATAACTATAATTAACGTTTCGCCAAGGTCCTACATGTATATTTTGTTTCAGGACTACGTTTTAAAATAAAATACACTCAAGTACACATACATACCTTTGTATGATAGGGGTAAGTTTGATGTTTAATCTGCATGACCAAATATATACTTTTGTGTTTTCTACTGTGTTATTATATAATCGCCACAATCGAACATAACTTGTTGTCTGTACTATGTTGATATATAGCCGCCAGGATCACACATATATGCAAAAGGTTGAGTCCGTTACACTAAAACGATGTTGGAGTCTACCACGCCGTTACAGTGCATGTCGCCTCCTCTGGTCACGCTCTCCCTGATGACCGTGCATCTTGACAATAGTCATACAACATAGGGTCCACTGCAAAAAGTCTCCGTCGTAAGGCTGCTGTCAAGTCTGAAGCGCATAGATCCCACCTTTTTCTCTTTTGTTATAAGATGTCGCGTTTGCTAAACTGGTGTACGACTTGTCGCAGATATTGTTCTGAACGGTCATGCCTCTTCAGATTGATCCATTTTCCTTTGTTTTTCAATGGCATTAACTACAAGGGAAATCCACGTCTTGGAAATCTTAAATGCCTGAAGTGAACACATCTTTATGACTATAATATATGAATATTTAGCGTCAAAAGGGGCGCATAAAAATTATGTATTACGTTCCACTGTCGTGTTATAGTGGGTGTGTTTGTCACGTGACTTGCTGATTAGAAAATTCCAGATCGTTTTAACATTATGTACTCAACCTTAGATACTTGTCTAGGCCGTGTGAATGTACAACCGTAATCATCACACATATACACTTGTTATATCAATTATTTTGAGTAAGTAATTTTCTTTCTTATACTGTTCTTATTATTTATGTTATTTATATTTTATTCGATATGGTTAACTTATTCATTGTATTACCACTTTAATAACTGTGCTGAGAAACCGACAAATAAAAATGTACTAAATACCACAGTTTATAAATACTGACTACTACGCGTTAAACTGCTGTTTTCCAACTTTCCCTGCTTTCGAGCCACCTGAAATACGTGTCACTACGAGTTAAAACAGTGATTTTCAAATCTGTCGAACCACCTTTCATTTTTCTCTAATCTATGCTCAATTACAGAAGGCGGGAGGTTCCTGTTTTAATATGTGTTTAAGTAAAACTTAATAGTGTTCTTATTTTCTGTTTGTTCAAATACATTTTAGAATAAAAATTTTATTATTTTAAATTAAAAATATGTTTATTATTTTGTTTTATCTCAATTGTGCTGTGATCCATCCGATACCTCTGCGACGCATTGTTTAGGAACAGCTGTCGTCAATTTATAACCAAGGCCCACTTGTTACGTACGTACACCACGATACCCCTGCGACGCATTGTTTCGGAACGGCTGTCGTCAGTTTATAATCAAGGCTCACTTGTTAGTACGTACACCCCGATACCTCTGCAACGCATTGTTTAGGAACAGCTGTCATCAGTTTATAACCAAGGCCCACTTGATGCGAACGTACACCCTGATACCCTTGCGACTCATTGTTTAGGAACGGCTGTCATCAGTATATAACCAAGACCCATTTGTTACGAACGTACACCCCGATACCCTTGCGACTCATTGTTTAGGAACGGCTGTCATCAGTAAATAACCAAGACCCATTTGTTACGAACATACTTCCGTCTCTTGTTCTTGCTGAGTGGCCCACCACACAATTAATGGTGCCAAGAACTTTCATAGAATGTTTGTCTGTGTATTTATGGGTGTTAAGAAATATGTTAAAAAGAAACATTTCTATAATTTAACAACTAATTACGCATACACTAAGCACGAGTAATTATATTAGTAATATATGTGAACGATCAGTTTAAAGAGTTTTATTAATGAAAAATTCTCACGAGGCTACGAGTTGCAACAAATAACATTAGTTGCTGTTTTTATTTCTATAACTCAGGAATCTGGTATTCTAAAGAATATCCCAAAATAATATGACGGATTTCTTGTCATTAAATAACCAGTTTCCTGAGATAAAGGTTCCAGGATGTTTTATCCCCATGATTATTGACTCTCGCGTGAAAACAAATTAACTTTTGATGTTGTATTCCTATGCATAAGATGCATACTTTGTGAACAATTATTGCTATGGGACTTGATTGTGGTAATTAAATGAAATCACCACCAAAATTTCTCTAATTTTTATAAATGTTCCAGAATTGTTTTTGAACGATGTTTCAGTTCTAAGTTTTCCTTGCATTAATTGAATCGTCATATTTTTTGTTTTGTGTTCAGACAAATTTGCATATTTTTTTGCATAAATAGTTTTTTGGTATTTTCTAATCATTTTTTGAAAATTTTAGTCTCTTCTATTTGACTGAAAAATGTGTTTGATAATTGTTTTATTGAAATAGAACCATTTCTTTCTAATGAGGTTTGGTATGTTTTGAATTTCGCACAAATCTACTCGAAGGCTATCTGCGCTAGCCGTCTTTAATTTAGCAGTGTAAGACTAGAGGGAAGGCACCTAGCCACCACCACCCACCGCCAATTTTGGGCTACTCTTTTACCAACGAATAGTGAGATTGACCACCACATAACAACGCCCCCACGGAGGAGAGGGCGAGCATATTTGGTGTAACGGGGATTCGAACCCGCGACCTTAAGATTACGAGTCAAGTGCCTTAACCACCTGGCCGTGCCAGGCCCCTTCTAATGAGACACCAATTTTATGCAACAAAATGCTGAATATTTTGCATCAAAGTGTAATTTCTCATATTGAAAATACAAACTATAATTACCAAATTACATACCTAATTATATTCTCACTTGGAAACAAACTTACAAGATGTCTTCAAAAAGTAATAAAAAGTAGATAAAAAGATAGACTGAATAAACAAATGTTTGGTGAGACATTGTCCGGTGAGTTATATATCCTGAACTTCCAAATCGCTTTTTTCAAAGTACAGAACTCGGTTTCCTATCACTTTATAACACGCCATTCTTCAAACTACGTAACTTTGTATCCCGAGGTCTTTTATCGCTTTTTTAAATCTATGTAGCTTGTCATCCTGCCATCACAAATCACGATTTCGAAAACTACGGCGTATTTTAGTATCTTGAGATATCTTATAATTTTCTTAATATCATGGAATTTCGTATTGCCATCACAAATATGTCGTTTTTAACTGTTTTTATCAAAACTGTAGAACTTGGTTTCCTCCCGCTGCACATCACGTCTTTCTTAAAGCTGCATATCCTTATATCCTGATATTTCTTATCGCTTTCTTCCAACTAAATAACGTTATATACCGACATCTATCGTTGTCATAGAACTATGAAACTTGATATCGTACCATCAAGGATCATGAGTTTCCTAAAACTAAGCAACCATGTATCCTGATGTCAATATCTGCTTTCCTAAAACTAAGTAACCATGTATCCTGACATCAATAATTGCTTTCTTAAAACAACGAAACTTGGTATCTTACCATCACAAATCACGATTTTCTAAAATTACAACACTTGGTTCTCTGACATATCTTTTTTTAAAAAAAACAACTACCTAACCTGTATCCTGGTACCACTTATCGTTTTCTTAACATTATATAATTTGGTATCGTACCGTTACAATTCAAATTGCTACCTTCGTCCTCTGAAGAGATCAAAAGAATGTTCTTGTAAGAGCAACATTTCTTTTTATGTTTATGAGATGTTATGTCTATTCAAGCACATTGATATATTTTTCTCTAATAATTTTGAAATAATAAAAATATTCTGGATAAAACCTTATTAAACTCTCTACGAGAATTATTTAGTGCAAGATAAGCACTAAACAGTGGAAGGTGATTATTAGCTTTGTATTATTATTATTATTAATCAATAATCAATATTTAACTCCATATCCTCTTGAGAATTAAAAAATTATGATATAAATAACCAAACTTATATATGTTGTATTAACTTTAATATACTAGTTCAGTGAAATGTTCTCTGTCTGGAAGAGTATTTTCAACGAACTAATTTTATAAGTCAAGTTATTGGTAATCATTTTTCACTTTTGTCGAACAAGTTACCGTTTTTCTGTTTTTATATCGTTTTCTTACTTTGATGTCCATATGCTGTATTGTTTACGTCACTGAGTGTTTCTGTTTATTACAACACTAACCTTATAGAACTAGTCAATAAAACTGAGTGAAATCATCCAATTTCTTGTAAGATACATAGAGGCGACCCCAAGACCATTTAATACAATAATTGGAATATAGATGATATTTTCTTTGTCTGATTTGTAGATTACTGAGGACTTGGTTTATGTATTTGTTTGTTTTAATTTCGCGCAAAGCTACACGAGGATTATCTGCGCTAGCCGTCCCTAATTTAGCAATGTAATACTAGATGGAAGGCAGCTAGTCTTCACCACCCACCGCCAACTCTTGGGATAATCTTTTAACAACGAATAGTGAGATTGGCCGTCACATTATAACGCTATCACTGCTGAAATAGTGAGCATGTTTGGTGTGACGGGAATTCGAACCTGTGATCCTCGGATTGCGATAAAAGCGCCCTAACCACTTGGCCATGCCGGACCTATAACGCTTGGATCTTCAAGCAACTTGCTGAATAAATAGCTAAGTAAAATGCGTTTTGAAGAACAATGGACTCCATCAGTAATTTCAGAGTTCAAGAAGACATTTTGATGGTTAAGTCTTGCATTAATATCTGCCTCTATAAGCTTTCGTAACTTTTTCGAACATAAAATTCAAGTAACTAAACTTATTGAAAGCGTGTGGCCCAGTGGGTTAGCGGTAAACTTACAATGCTAAAAGTTGAGGTTCAATTCTTTACTGTGGGCAGAGCACAGATAGCCCATTGTTCAGCTTTGCGCTAAAGCAACAACGACTGAAGAAGGAATAAAGTCTGTGCATATATAACACCGTTAACAAAATCATTCATATTGTGCTTAGTTTTCTTAACGATTTACAAAATGTTTTCTTTTGTGTAATAAAACCCAACAATGAAAAGATTTAAAGCCAGTTTAGTACAATGTTTTGAAATATATATGAAACCTTCACTAAGAAGAAGTTATTATATATTTCTGACCACACCCACTTGTCCATCTAATGAGCCTGATTGACTGTAATGAATACCTAACCAACAGCAATAACACCGCATGTTGTTATTTTTTGGCCTGATCTCTCTGTGCACAGAAATTCTAAATTTAACCATAGTATTTTGTACAGGATGGTTATAATAAAAAAATCTACCTTCTTGTTTAATGGAAATGTGAATACCCATCGCTATTGTTGGTTTTATATATGTAAATTATATCAATCTCGCTTAATGAATTTCCGTTGCAAAAGGTTTTTTACCTCAGGAGTAATAATGGATCGTATCACTCGTCACGAATGTTAGTAAAAAAAAACATTAAGGTGATGTCTTGAAAAACGTGTTAACCTCCTGAAACGTAAAAATACATTAAACGTAAAATTTTAATATAACATAATTCGGAATGATATACGATTTTTGACAGAAATGTATATCAACGCTTGTACCAAGGTATAAGCTTAACGATAAATAGGCCTATTTGTGAATACCATCACTGTTTGGATAACACTAATAACGGATATACAGTTCCAAGTATCCATGAATGATATAAAATAATTAGTGCTCATTTTCATAGTTTCTCAAACTGAGTAACAAAGTTCTAGATACTTAGCTTTCTTCTCTCTCTCTCTCTTTCTTTAGCCCCATAAAAAGGGGTTCTGGCCTCCTGGACCCTCCCCTATATCTGACCTTGAAGTATGATAAAAGCTAACTTTTTGTAGAATATTTTCTATTCATTTACACAGCCCTTAATACAGAAAACGTTCATTCGTTGAGTGACGTTCTGAAAAGAGAAAGCCGTAACCACGCCTACTTCATTTGTGTGTGTGTGTGTGTGTATTTTATAAATCGAAAATTTTCTTTTTACGTTTTACTCTTCCGTCTTTGTATTTTAACCGTATGTTCTAGGAACATATTCAAGAGATGTTAACGTAAATGTAACCACTGCAACGATCTTTAATATTTTACTGACTCCTTTTTTTTTAACACTTCACAGGGGACCCTTTAGACAAAGTTTCATTTTTACAAAACGGTTATAACCAGATGATGGCACAAGCGGCGGCGGCGGCGGCAGCAGCGGCAGCGGCTACTGGAGCGCCATCTCACATTAACCCTCTTCCGTTTATGGCATTAAACCACCAGGTGTCCCACCACAGTATGATTCCAGCCAGTGGTTCCTTAGGTTTGACTAGTCACGCCTCAACTGATCGAAGTGATGGCGCTGGCATCGGAGAAAGATCCGGACAAGTATCTGACAGTTGTGTCACAAACAGGTTTGTGTTACTTGTTTGCTTTTGTTTCTTATTATTATCAACAAACAAACACTACAGTAAGAAAGGTGCGTATAGAATAGAGTTTATGGATATTAACACATGACAGGCAAAGTAGCAGCTTGTAAAATGGGTTTCCCTACTTAACAGTAATGTAAAGAAATCACCTACGTAAGGTCTGGTTTATACACACTACTGGCCAAAATCTTAAAGCCAATGAACATAAAGAAAAAATATGCATTTTGTGTTGTTAGACTCAACCACTTGTTTGAGTAGAGCTTCGAAAGATGAAAATAAGAAAAGGGAAAATAAAAATAAAAAACTTATTTTGCATTTAATAGGAAAAATGTAAACACTATGAAATTAGCCTAAATATTAGCTGGTCAAAATACTAAAATGAAGCGTTAATCGGTAAACACGTAATGAAATTTAGTCATTTGTGTTCAAGCATTAGCCTTGTCAACATCTCCAACTGACATCTCCTGTGTTACATTGGGTAAAAACATGGTAAAGGCTAAAAAGTTTACAGAATTTGAACGTGGCAGAACTGTCGAGCTGCAAAAGCAGCCATTGCTGGTGAGATTGGGCGAAATAAAACTGCTGTTGCAAATTTCTTAAAAGATCTTAAGGGATATGGAACGAGAATTTCAAGTGTTCGACCCAGGAAAATTTCGCCGGTGTTGAGCAGGAGGATTCAACAGGTTGTCCGGCAAGACACCGGCCTATCGTCGAACCAGATTAAGGCCCTTACGGACGAAGAATGCAGCTCAACAACAATAAGACGGCATCTACGAGGGAAAGGCTTTAAAAACCGTAAACGTCTTCAAAGGTCACGCCTCCTTCCACACCACAAAACAGCTCGGTTAAACTTTGCTGAGAAGCACCAAACATAGGACGAAGAAAAGTGGAAAAAGGTTTTGTTCTCCGATGAGATCCAGGACCAGATGGTTTCCAACGTTACTGGTACGATAAGGATATCTCACCGGAGACATTTTCGACACGACACAGTGGAGGAGGTTCCATCATGATCTGGGGTACTTTCTCCTTCCATGGAACAATGGAGCTTCAGGTTATACAGGGGCGTCAGACAGCAGCTGGTTACATTGGCATGTTGGAGGGAGCATTTTTATTGACTAAAGGCCCTCGCTTGTGTGGAAATGACTGGATCTTTCAGCAGGACAACGCTGCAATCCACAATGCCCGCAGGACAAAATACTTTTTCATGGCGAATAACGTGATTCTTTTGGATCATCCAGCGTGTTTTCCCGAACTAAACCCCATTGAAAATTTTTGGGGGTGGATATAGAAATGTATGTCAATTCCAAACAGTGCATGATCTTCATGAAGCCATTTTCACAACTTGGAATAACATTTCAGCCAGCTTTCTGCAAACGCTTATATCGACCATGCCAAAGCGAATGTTTGAAGTTATTCGCAATGATAGCCTGCAACTCACTACTGAGACTTCTTGTTGGGCATTTCATACCCTGTTTAGGACTTCTTTTTGGTATGGTCTTAAACTTTTGACCAGCTAGTATTTAGGCTAATTTTATAGTGCTCACATTTTCTCTATTAAATGCTAATTTTTTTTTAATTTTTCCTTTTCTTATTTTCATCTTTCGAAGCTCTACTCAAATAAGTGGTTGAGTCTAACAACGTAAAATGCGTATTTTTTCTTTATGTATGTTGGCCTTCAGATTTTGGCCAGCAGTGTATGTAAAAACGTGTAAGACTAGAGTGAAGGCAGCTAGTTATCACCACCACCGCGAACTCTTGGGCTACTCTTTTACCAACGAATACTAGGATTGACCGTCACATTATAACAACCCCACGTCTGAAATAGTGAGCATGCTTGGTGTGATGGGGATTCGAACCTGCAACCCTCAAATTACGAGTCAAGTACCTTAATCACCTGACATGCCGGGCCACCTGCGTGGGGATACTAAATTAAGATTTGAACGAAATGCGCTGTGACAACGTTTAAGTCTGCGTTATTTAATACAATAAGAAGATAGCAATATTGTTTTCGAACGTCAATCTAACAAAAATGATGAAAAAACAGATGAAAATGATTCAACATTGCTGTCTGTCCATTCATAAGCGGCCATTGATGCAAATACATTTTGTATTAAACACAATTAATGAGATAGACTAGACATCGCAAAAAGGTGTGTGTGTGTGGATGAATTTTATTTTTAACATTAGTTTGGACATCAAAAGCTGTGAGACTGTTGAAGAACAGACTTTTATATATTGTAACTTATCGCAGGAATGAACCTGAATGACCTATAAGTCAACATCGGAGAAGTTAAAGCTTGCAAATTATTCTTAAGTTAATTATAAAATATTCTCTTAATTACGAGAAATAATTTGAAGATGTGGATTGCGCATGTCGTGTTAATTCATTTGAAATCAAGAAAACAAATATTCTATCTAATCTTCTGCCCAGTAGCTCGAAAAAAAATTAATTATGAAACCATTTTGTTGTTAACTTTAACTTTTGAGCGAAAATCTCTTTCGCTGTTTAAATCTATACTGAATGTGACTGAAGCAATTTTTTATACGGTAAAAATACATTTGCCGTAAAAGTTAATTTTAAGGTACTCGCCCTAATAGAGTCGGCAATTTTCAAGATGCTATCCATGAAAGATTCAGTTATTTGAAGGTACTTGTCGTAAAAAGTGTTAGTTAGTTTTAACGTACTCTCCGTAAAAGAGTCAAATACTTTAAAGACACTCGACGTAAAATGAGTTTAAGGTACCTGCCGTATAAACTATAAATCTCGTAACATTCGATAAAACAGTTGTCTCGCAGTTTCATAGCACTCATTGCAAAGTCAGTTTATTTCAAGGAATTCGTCATAAAAGAGTCAATTAGTTTCAAGATATTTGTCGTAAAAGAGATAAGTGGTTTCAATATACTTGGAATAGAAAACAGTAATTTTCATTCACCATAAAGGAACTTGACAGAACCAGCAGGCCTGGCATGGCCAAGCGTGTAAGGCGTGCGACTCGTAATCCGAGGGTCGCGGGTTCACGCCCGCGTCGCGCTAAACATGCTCGCCCTCCCAGCCGTGGGGGCGTATAATGTGACGGTCAATCCCACTATTCGTTGGTAAAAGAGTAGCCCAAGAGTTGGCGGTGGGTGGTGATGACTAGCTGCCTTCCCTCTAGTCTTACACTGCAAAATTAGCGACGGCTATCACAGATAACCCTCGAGTAGCTTTGTGCGAAATTCCAAAACAAACAAACAAACAGAACCAGCAGTAAGTTGTATTTAACCACTCAACTATCTAACTGTTTTCACCGCTGTATGCATCCTACACAGTCCTTTTCCCAATCATTTCCTTTCATGTAACATCTTAAGTGCTTGTTAGGTAGATTTTTGGGCACCCAATCTGTTAAAGAAGGTTTGTATAAGGATAACTGCGCCCGACACCCTCCATACATACGTATGTTGTTAGGCTTTTTGTGTCCTCCATTATTTGTTTTGTTAAATGCTGTCCATCTCGTCTCATTTGCCTCCTGTACTTCTGTCAGAAGTACTTATCTCTTCAGTCTTAATCGTCCTAAATATGATAAGGGTTTTATTTTTGTTCATTTATAACTATTATTATTTTGTTGATATTTGTCTCATTTATTTATTTATATTTAATGCATGTTTGTATTTTTATTTGCTTGTTTATTTATTTATATTTCTATATATAATTAAACCACTGAAAGTCAGAAGCCTTATAACATTAAAAATCATGTTTCAATACCCAGAACTGCACAGCTTATTGTGCACATTGTGTAGCTTTATGCTTAACAACAGGCGTTTTATTTACCTATTCATTTATTTAAAACTATATCAGTTTAGCGCATTTATATATTTTTCGCCACTATGTACACCCAGTAACACGAGCAAGGGGGGATCATAATTCTAAGCACCTAAGATTTTTCAAACCCAAGCTCCTTCCAGTTTTTATGTTTTGAGCTCAGCTGCCAAGGCACTAAAATTTTGCGCGAATAATACGAAAATGGGTGCATTTAAAGATACAAAACTCACTAAAATCTCTTCACTCTCTTAATCGTTGCATCAAGCTGAGATATTATAGATAATAACTCTACTATTTTATCTCGTCCAAGAAGCAAGCTAAGAAACTAAAAAAAAGTATTTAATATAACCGCCCCGTATTCTGAATAAATGAAAGATTTTTGCAACCTCAAACTTTAAGAAAAGTTTCCGATCGTTTTTGATTTAAATGTGTCTTTAAAGCAACCTTTAACCACAAGTGCAATACATTAGCGTTGGCCCAGCATGGCCAGGTGGGCTAAGGCGTTCGACTCGTAATCTGAGGGTCGTGGGTTCGAATCGCAGTCGCACCAAACATACTCGCCCTTTCAGCCGTGTGGGCGTTATAATGTGACGGTTAATCTCACTATTCGTTGGTAAAAGAGTAGCCCAAGAATTGGCAGTAGGTGGTGATGACTAGCTGCCTTCCCTCTAGTCTTACACTGCTAAATTAGGGACGGCTAGCGCAGATAGCCCTCGAGTAGCTTTGCGCGAAATTAAAAACAAACAAACATTAGCGTTATAATTTAGAAACTTTGTCACATTCTGTTATTTCAATAACCACTAATTAATTAATTAATTTTAACTTCAACTCCCTTCAATCCCCATCAACTTCAAGATACAGCGGGTTTCAGAAGAGAATGATATTCAAGGCAGGTGATGGGGTATAAGCTTCAGAGGGCCAGTTACTTAGTACCTCACTAACCCGAGACTTCTTTGTGAGAAAGATGAATTATAGCATATTAAATTATGAATTAATATGCATTGTTCATTTTACACACCTTTCGAGGCAATGCACTCGGCTCGCAATATGCTGACCATGGGTTCGAATTCCTTTCAGCCGTGAAACGTTATAAGGTGAAGGTCATTCCCACTATACGATTAGAACAACCCATATATCGGCAATAGATAACGCTCAGTGGCTGTCTTCCCTCTAAATTAGGGACAACTAGCGTAGATAACCCTTGATGAGTTTCCGTGAAATTAAACAAAAGAAGGTAATAAATACACACATTGAGAATTTGATTAAACAAAAGAAGGTAATAAATACATAAATTGAGAATTTAATTAAACAAAAAAGGTTATAAATACATACATTGAGAATTTAATTAAACAAAAGAAGGTAATAAATACATACATTGAGAATTTGATTTTTCTTTCATATTTGTTCCCCACAAAATCAAAAGAATGGCGCAAAATCCTAACTTTGCAAAATATTTTTAACTCAACCTCTGTAAAACCACAAGAAAGACAAATATTCATGTCTGCTTCAATCTGTGAAGGAGTTATCGCAACGTATCTTTACGCAAAGTCTATTTAAAACAAAACGCTATAATCCGAGCATTTCGAAAAGTGGACTTTTTTTTTTTCAATCAGGGACAAATCGACGAATAAGAAACTAACAGATCCGAAAAACTTAATGTTGCGTGTTTTTTTCCTTCAATCTTCGACCCCTCTAAAACAGAAGAGTAATGTATCAGAAGCCTATCAACTTCAGTCTGTGGGTTGACAAGAAGGTGTCTTTATGATAAATCTCATTCGATTTGACAGAAATATGAAGGAACTCCAGGCCAACAAGTGTTTTGCAATATTTGACTTTTGAGTCCTAAAATTATTACAGGGAGCTTGAGGTAATAAATGAATACATGCCTGTGTGATTTAAACTCAACTATATTATCTTTAAGTTTCGAGACGGTAAACGGCGAAGTGATGCATAATTATAATTATTCAAAAGCATTATTTGTTGTTTTTTAATTTCGCGCAAAACTACACGAAGACTATCTAGGCTAGGTATCTCTAATTTTGCAGTTTGTTTGTTTTGAATTTCCCGCAAAGCTACCCAGGGCTATCTGTGCTAGCCGTCCCTAATTTAGCAGTATAAGACTAGAGGGAAGGCAGCTAGTGATCACCACCCACCCACCAACTCTTGGGCTACTCTTTTACCAACGAATAGTGGGATTGACTGTAATTTATAACGCCCCCACAGCTGAAAAGGGCAAGCATATTTGGTGCGACGGGGATTCTAACCAGCGACCCTCAGATTACGAGCCGAACGCCTTATCCCACCTAGCCAATTTTGCAGTCTAATACTAGAGAGAACGCAGCTAGTCATCACCACCCACCGCCAACTCTTGAGGTACTCTTTTACCAACGAATAGTAGGATTGACCGTCACATTATAACGCCCTCATGGATGATAGGGCTGGCATGTTTGGTGTGACGAGGATTCGAACCTGCGACCTTCACATTACGAGTCGAGTGCCTTAACCAACTGGTCTTGCCGGACCGGAACCAATTATATCGAATTAAATATCCATTTTTATATGGAGGAGATATAAAAGGGAAATAACTTTTAACTGGGTACAAAACACAAAAGATAAGTGACTCTTATATTGGGTTTATTCTTAAACGTCTGGAAATAGTACCGAAATCTGCTAGTAAAACCAGGTTTCATCACTGTTACCAAGAGTTCTAGAATAGACAAGCTGGAGAAAACTCAAGAGAAAAAAAAATTTTGGAAATAAATAATAATAAAGGACAAAGCTTTTGAATTCTAATGATAATACATCATAAGAACTGCTTTTAAGGTAAATTCTTAGCATAGTTTTAATCCGATAATCAAGTAACTGGACTTTTTATAGTTCAGGATTGAACTTTTGAGACAAAACTGTAATGGAGATTTGGGTTATTTTAATTTTCTTTCTCAACGATGCAATATACCACCATTCCATTACAACGCTTACAGAACGTAATGTGGAGAGAAAAAAAAAACCCGTCTGAAAATGTTCTTCTAATACTTGGCTTTGTTAGTGCGAAGAAATAACCTGCAGGTTTGCAAAAGTGATTGCATTGTTGGTTTGCGAGAAAGACGTTGTTTAGGGCTATCTTGGCACATTTTTCTTAGTGCTCAAGTTAATTTAAACTGACAGAATGATGAATTACAGCCAGAACACGGCTAAAAAATATTCATCGAACACATTAATCATTTTACTGACACCAAAAGTGATCGCAGCGCCACTTTTCATGATTTAAACTTTTAGTGAAGGTTTGGTACTCGCAGACTACTCGACAGGTCACGTGGCTTAGTCAGCGATACGTAATGAAAGTGAAGCCAGGAATTCATTAAGCGTTAGACGAATGTTCCATATTGGGAAGCTGCGTCCAATTTTATTGTCAGCACCATTTAAACATTTTAGCTCATCTCTGCATCCTTGGTAAACTTTGAATTTAATTTTGTGTGAAACACACTGTTGCAGAGTATATTAAGTTAATATCAACATGCGAAATTAATCAACATTTGTGCAATGTTGGGATTCAGTGATGATATCCAGCAGATGGGTGTAAATTAGTTGTAAGATGCAGATTCTGGAAATGTTATACATGTAGAGAATAAGTCGAACATGAACAACTTATTTACATCACGCATAATCGTGAATTTACCAAATGTGCTGGCTTCTGGCTCGCAGGATAACTACACTTTGTGCTATGGTGGAAAGAGGCTGTCCAAATACGTCCTCTTAGGTCAAGAACAGCAAGAAATACGACATATTGCACTTTCAATTTATACATCGGGCCCATGGAGTTTCCCATAACCCAGAGCTACGTATGTCACCGAACATTTACACTTAATAAGATGTGTGTGAAGAAAACTAATGTGCACAGTTATATGTGACTCTCCCTACCCTTCGCCCCAACGGAATGGACACAGGACAAAATTGACTGTTTCTAGCAATATTTACCCATGTGAAGAGATTAGCACATGTGAACGACGTTTGAACATCTGATTAACTATGGTATCATAACTAAATGCAGAACTACCAGAACATACTTGACTACATATATGTTTTATACCAGTTATGCATGGTTAAAATTACCAGTTATTTCATTTACGACAGTTAGAGTCATTATATATTTTTATTTATCAATACTCATTCTAAAAAAATCATTATTTTCTGTGTTAATTCAACTTATTTCTAAACAAGTTAAATTATTTTTGTCTCTTAAAAATGTTATGGCTTGCTTATCTAGTGATACCGACGACAATGTATGCTCTATTTCGTATGCTTAGTGACACTTTTCTCTTACAGTGAAACTCCACTTTCCTTTTGTTTATTAATGTAACGCCATGTTTTCTAGGTTTAATTAAACCAATCTCTTTAAAGTGTCACAATGTATATATTCAATGATCCTCATGTCTTGAGAAACAAGTCATATGTTCAAGTTTTGTAATTTAAAATGTACACTCACATTAGGTTTCATACTAAAACTAAGTAACTGAATCGTAATGTATACATAGTTTGAACTCTTTAATTAAAAAAAATGATTTAACAAGTTGAAAATATTTTTTTTCTAAACTTTATCTGTCATCAGATGATTTGTAAAAACATTCTTGTCATATATAGCTTTTCTTTAATAGAAAATGAACGTTTTCGTCAATTAATTTGGCTTATAAAAACATATGTCCACACAAATTATCAAGATATTATTTTTAAAATGTTGAGAAAGTATTTACAAAGAATATACAGATATGTTATGTTACTATGGTAACTAGGAACCGAGAAGATCCACCAATGAACAGTGACCTTCGTGAAAGACTATATGGGTCAGAAACTTATAAACAGACGAATACTATCAAGCGCAATGGTAAGTAAACTTTAATGTCAAACTGCGAGTGTTCTCATCACTCTAAAACAACTGTTAGCTATTTATGTCCGTGTAGTGGCCCAGTTGTTAGCGTGAGGGCGGAGTGTTAAATGTTCCAAGACTCAAGTTGCCATGCGACACTGATAATGTTCTGCATTTTCGGTTGTGGGAGAGTTATAACTGTGGCTGTCAGTTCTACTTCTTTCTTTAAATATCGTGTAGATAACTAGTGTCTCTTACTAGTTGCTTTTCACTTGGACAGCAGTTTTCAATTAGCGATAATTATGCTTCAACACTGAAGAGTCCCTAACCATACCGTTTAGTCCACGTGTCACATAAGATATATTATCAAATTATTATTGCAAACTTTTTCGAACATTGTATCTTGATTGTATTACTATTTGCTGAACAGTCCCATTATACACTTATTATTTGTATATAGTTGTCCGTGGTATATATATAAAGAAAAAGGTCTTGGTAACTTCAGTTATCAATAAATTACTCCACAATTTGAATCTTAAATAGTAATTTCTACCCGTTATTTTCTAGTGTTAAGGTTTTCCTTGATCTTGGTTTTCTTTATCCACGAGTTATGATGCATATATTTCTCTTAACCTTTTTCAGCACAACAATTTTCTGATGGAAAAATATCAGAAAGTAAATTCAACAGACCGATAATAAGACAAACAGATTAATGTTCATTCTGCTAATGTTTCTTATCACGAACATTTTGTTGAAACTATTTTAATAAATAGATATTATTTACTGAATAAAAAAGAACTATTTACATACACACTTAGTCCCTCACTGGTGTAGCGGTAAGTCTAAGGATTTACAACGCTAAAATTAGGGGCTCGATTCTCCTCGGTGGACTTAGCAGATATCCTGACGTGGCTTTGCTATCAGAAAACACACATATTTAATCCCATATCCACTTACTTTAGTAAGAGTAGGATTTTTAATTTGGACGAAATACAACTAATGGGAAAAAAAAAAAAAGGTTAAAGATTCCCATGGCTCAGGTTCCCCGCTAGGACAGCGGTAAATCTTCGGATTTACAACGCTAAAATTAGGGGGTCGATTCCCATCGGTGAACACAGCAGATATTCCAATGTGGCTTTCGTATAATAAAAACACACCTATGGGTCACTTTTAACTGCCTTTAATTTTCAACTGCTGGCCCAAGGAAAGGCAGCCATTTAGCAACGCATGCCGCCATAAGGGTTTGAGTATTACTTTTTATAACGCACACATGGCTGTAATTACGGAATATGTTCAGCGTCATCGCTATTAAGATTTTAACCTTACAATAAACTGCGTAGTAAACTGTTTTGTGTTTACTACTAATGAATATTATAGCATTGCTTTTGTTTTATCTAAGAGAACTGTTCATAATAATCCCATTTATGTTTTGCATTATATTATATTAATGTCTAGTATTGTAACTAACTAAGCGGTCTTCTATCGATCTATTAGTTTCATCGAAAACTTACAAGCAATTCTATGGTAAACATATATTAAATTTACTTTTTATATAGAGAAGACAGTAAATGGACACGTGCCTGCGTTAAACCTCTCACAACACAGCAGTCGTATGGTTGGTCACAACGGCACCAGTAGTAGCGGATGTGAGGATAACAGCGGAAGTGACGGAGTGTATAATTACCACATGGACGAAGGTGACAGCGAGGACGACGTTGACGAAAATGATCACGGTAAAATGTTCTTACTTTAGTATGTTAGAGACAATTATATCCTGAATTTCGTTATATTATATTCGTTAGAAGACGAAAACAACACAGTTTCCAACGTAGATGTTCTGATATCGAATCCAAACATGGCCTATATTCACGTTTTGCTAAATGATTTAAAATTAAGTCATTTACCTATTATGATTAAGCGTAGAGAAATTTGATCTGTGCATATTACACTTGGTAACTGTCATTTAACTGGATAATGTATTTCTCAGATTTCAGTGATGCCCCTGATGTTAGCAGCACTGCCAACACTGACCACCTTTCTACTCAGAATCTGGTCTTCTTTCCTGGAGTGTCTAGCGGCAACGGCGCCATCGTAGGTCACACTGTTTCATCAATTGAGACTCTGCTTCGGAACATTCAGGGATTGTTAAAGGTGGCTGCAGACAACGCTAGACAGCAAGAAAGACAAATAAATACAGAAAAAGGTATTCTACATTTGTTCTAGTTTTCTAATCCAGTTGCATTATAATTACATATTTATGTTTCATAAATTGCTGGTCTGGCATGGTCTGATGGTTATGATACTCCACTCACAATCTGAGGATCACGAGTTCGAACGTCCTCGCCCTTTCAGCTGGTAAAACAGTAGCCCACTAGTTGGTAGAGAGTGGTACTGACTAACTACTTTGACTCTAGTAGATCATTGATAAATTAGGGACAACTAGAGCAGATAACCCTCGAGTATCTTTGCTCGACATTTTAAACAAACCGTAAGATACTACTATTCCAAGCTCGGCTGGGCCAGGTGGGTTAAGGCGTTCGACTCGTGATCTGATGGTCGCGAGTTCGAGTCCCCGTCGCACCAAACATGCTCGCCCTTTCAGCTGTCTGAGCGTTATAATGTGACGTTAGTAAAAGAGTAGCCCAACAGTTGGCGATGGGTGGTGATGACTAGCTGCCTTCCCTCTAGTCTTACACTTCAAAATTAGGGACGGCTAGCGCAGATAGCACTCGTATGGCTTTGCGTGAAATTCGAAAAAATCAAAATACTAATACTTTGCAAAGAATAATGTTTATACACTACTTCTATGTCTTTAGTATTCTAGCCAACCTGGAAAGTTCTGGCATTTCATTTATCAAGTATAATGTGTTTGGCATATTGTTATAAATTCTTCTCTGTGTTCACTAACTATATACTTATAGTTAACCGTATTGTAGATTGTGTTTCCATTATCGATGCAAATTTCATTTCACTATGCTTTATTTTGCTTTATGTATATTGAATGTATCGAATTTTTACGTATCTTTAAAGTGCTAATACTCGTAACAGATAGAACCCGAAATTCGTTGGTAAAGTGTTTTGTTTTTTTTAGTTTAACTTTATTAACTATCGCTTTTCATTAAGTTTCTTGGCGAAAGTTCCTTATATTTCTTGACACAGTTGTATGTCTATGGACTTGTACTGCTGGAAACTGCTGAAACCCGTGGTAGGCAGAACAAAGATAGCTCATTTTTTGTATCTTCATAACAAACAGCAACTTTATATTTTACAGCGGAGCTCAAGATGGAAGTAATGCGGGAAAGAGAACTTAGGGAGAACTTGGAGAAACAAATCCTAGAAGAACAGAAAACGAAAGGTAGATATTAAAACGCCTATAACAGAAAACAATCGACTTAATTGTTTAATGTAACGTACTAATACCATTTGTATCATTCGTTCCAAAACTACACACAGGAGGAGATAATTTTGTAACTGGTGAAAGTTATCTTATCATTTTTTTAAAATTGTGGTTTATCATGATATATAAATTCTTTGTGCATTTATTTAAAATGTTTCAGCTATTGCATTCATAGTCACGCTAACGATTCCAACCCCAACCCCCAGCACATTTTTTACAATATTACGTAACACTACTAGACTTTTTACAATATTACGTAACACTACTAGATGTTTACAATATTACGTAACACTACTATACTTTTTACAATATTACGTAACACTACCATACTTTTTACAATATTACGTTACACTACTATACTTTTTACAATATTACGTTACACTACCATACTTTTTACAATATTACGTTACACTACCATACTTTTTACAATATTACATAACACTACTATACTTTTTACAATATACGTTACACTACCATACTTTTTACAATATTACGTTACCCTACCATACTTTTTACAATATTACGTTACCCTACCATACTTTTTACAATATTACGTTACACTACTATACTTTTTACAATATTACGTAACACTACTATACTTTTTACAATATTACATAACACTACTATACTTTTTACAATATTACGTTACACTACCATACTTTTTACAATATTACGTTACACTACCATACTTTTTACAATATTACGTTACACTACTATACTTTTTACAATATTACATAACACTACTATACTTTTTACAATATACGTTACACTACCATACTTTTTACAATATTACGTTACACTACCATACTTTTTACAATATTACGTTACACTACTATACTTTTTACAATATTACGTAACACTACTATACTTTTTACAATATTACATAACACTACTATACTTTTTACAATATTACGTTACATTACCATACTTTTTACAATATTACGTTACACTACCATACTTTTTACAATATTACGTTACACTACTATACTTTTTACAATATTACGTAACACTACTATACTTTTTACAATATTACATAACACTACCATACTTTTTACAATATTACGTTACACTACCATACTTTTTACAATATTACGTAACACTACCATACTTTTTACAATGTTACGTTACACTACCATACTTTTTACAATATTACGTTACACTACCATACTTTTTACAATATTACGTAACACTACCATACTTTTACAATATTACGTAACACTACCATACTTTTTACAATATTACGTAACACTACTAGACTTTTTCTTCTCTCGACCGCAACTTTCAAACTTTCTTGTTTAACATCAAGACTGGTTTATTGTAAATGGCTTTGTTAACAGGTAAATAAAGATCATTGTAGTTATTTTATGTGAACCAAGTTTACACAGCGATCAGCCAAAGTAAAACTTAATAATTGATAGAGAGCATTCTGTCTTCATAGAATAACAACTTGCACTATTCTGTGTATTCTTCAAGATTGCGAATACTACCGGATCCTCTGACGAATAACGAGTTGTGTTTATTAAACTTTATAGATTCATGAATATATTTTTTTTCTTTTGACTTTGCTCCTATCATCTACTTCACACCTGGAAAACACGTGTTTATTTTAACCACTTTTACACGACTGTATGGGCCCGGCATGGCCAAGCGCGTAAGGCGTGCGACTCGTAATCCGAGGGTCGCGCGAAACATGCTCGCCCTCCCAGCCGTGGGGGCGTATAATGTTACGGTCAATCCCACTATTCGTTGGTAAAAGAGTAGCCCAAGAGTTGGCGGTGGGTGGTGATGACTAGCTGCCTTCCCTCTAGTCTTACACTGCTACATTAGGGACGGCTAGCACAGATAGCCCTCGAGTAGCTTTGTGCGAAATTCCAGAACAAACAAACAAACACGACTGTAGAAAATAGACAACTGGTAGTAACTTGCTGAATTTAATAAATATATACAGTAATATAGGAATAGACGTAAAAATGTTACAATCTATGGAAAGTCTGACGCCTCTAAGACATAGAAATGTTACAATCTAGGGGAGGTCTGACGCCTCCAATATATCGCTCGTGCGTTTTTTATCCTTTTTCGCCTGTTCATCAGGGTCACAGCTATGTTGTCATTTGATCTCAACATTCATTCTGTACTCCAGTTCTCTACCAGAAAAGATTAAGAAGAGAAAGACGATCTCGTAGGAGAGTCCAGGAGCAACTGGAAGCAGAAGTTAAGAGACGCTCCAACTATGAAGGAAACTTTAATACTAGCTCTAAAGAAGCTTTGAAGCTTTTAAACGGTAAGTTCGTGCTGTTTAGAGAAGACCTGTTCTAAATATAAACAAAAAATGTCCATTGAACGTTAATAGTTCTGTTAGCAAAGCTTGGAAACCTTATTAGCAAATTCGAACAATAAAGTAATTTTTTTTTACTGCTGTAACGTTTTATCTTGTTTGGCGAGTTTATAGGATTATTCTGAAAAATTGTGAAGTCTATTTCTTTTATTTCTTGAACTTCAAATTCTACCTGTTGTTCTAAATGTTAACTACGCTAATGTCCACTGAAAGATCTCAGTTGGCAGTAAACGCTAACACAACAATTTTATTAACTTGCTAATTTTTTTCGTTAATTTTAATATCTCAATGTAAACCAAACTTGTTATCAACAAAATTAAACTAGTTAACTGGTTAGCAATAAACCAACGTTAATCCAATAAAAAGTCATCCTTTCGAACAGATCCAAAAATCAGTAATGCTTAGCCTCGCTTACCTTTATAAAACTAAAATCGTTTTCTAAACTTTCATAGTGGTTTTAGTCGTTAAGCCAAATAAAACCTGTAACGCTAAACCTCCGTGTTGAAGCAGTAATACAAACGTTTAACTTGTAAAAAAAGTCTACAAATATAACCTATAAAAAAACATAGCCTACCAAAATGCAAATATACACATCATAACGCTCTTTCATAGATAAATAAATTTGAGATTTTTTAGTTTTGTTGTCAGATGTAACGTTTGAGTTTGTTTAGTCTGTTTTAGAATCAAATACCTACGAATATTACGAAAATCCTTGCTCTGAGTAGCTGTATCTTGTAGTTTCAAGCTAAAAACATTCAGTTTTCATCAGGTTAGCTTTATCATTCAAATGGATATTATACAAATGAATTTGATGAGTGTCTTTAGGTGACGAATTTGATGGATTTTTTTTTATTTCTCGCCTTTGTACTCTTTTACTGTTATCGAAACTTAGTATGTGTTACGTGTTTCAGGTCTGCACCACCTCAACCAGAAAACAATCAAAAACTAAATTGTCCCTGGAAAGATAGATAATCTCAAAGTCTCTTTACATATTAAAGAACAAAGGTGTACGTTTAAAAATATATATACCAACTTACCCTTACTATACACTAGGATACTGGCTTTAAAAGTCCTTTCATTTGAGTTGAGCTTAGACATAAATTATTAACGATTAACTACTTTTCAATTGAAATCTAATTCATGAAATCTGAGACATGTTTCGTTCGAGCATGCCCCCCAGTGGCACAGCAGAAAGTCTGTGGATTTATAACGCTAAAAACAGGGTTTCGATATCTGCGATGGGTACAGTACAAATAGCCCATCGTATAGTTTTGTGCTTAAATGCAGACAAATCATTCAGTTATACTTTACGAAACTGACAGGCATCTCGTAAAACTAAACATAAATGTCGAGTGCAAACAAAATGAGTCATAATTTTAAATTAAAAGGTTGAAAAACACTGTTACTGAAATGAATAAATTACTTTGTATCTATATTACGGTTATTTCTTAAATAACACAGACTTACATTTGCTTTGTTTACGTTCTGATACACATAAGAAATTCTGTTATAACATTAACTAAGTTCGAAACGTATTCAATAATTGAAATAAATTTTAGTAACTTCAAATTACAAAAGGCGAGAAGTGGAAGTACTTTTACTTTTTCACTGTGAATAGTGTTTTACTGTTTGCACTCGACTTAATCTTGAATGTAAATTTTTCACCACCAGGGTCGCTGTTATCATACATGGCGTACTATGACGTTGCATGTCTCAGATTTCTGGATATGATTCGTAAGTTGATATCACAGATTTTTATTATAATTAGTGATGATTAAAACTACCGAAAGTTTTTTCTTAATGTAATAATAATAAATGTTTTAGTTGGTAAAAATAAAGAGACGGAATTCACCATTTCTAACCTAGCACAAGCTCGAATTTAACACATTTTTTAAACCTAAATAATCAAAATTAAATGAAACGAGAAGATAATACACCTCAAATTAATTTTGTAAACCCAGCACGGTCAGTTAGAAAACCACAATTCGTTGTATAAGAAACCACGTACGTGTATGTTTTTTGTTTAGTTTTTTTTATGATGAAGATGGTTACATTTGTGTGTAGTCTGCTTCAAACCTTTGAATGTTTAAAATTTACTTATGGCAATTTTGACATTTGTTTCTACAGATTCTTTACCACAAGATCTGGAAAGGGATCAGCTTGGAAGACTAGAGGAAGACTCCAAATGTCAAGGTAAGTGAGTAACATTTCTGATTACATTTAACCGGTGAAACTTTATTAGCTAAAAGTACACGAAGCAAAACTACTTAATTGCAATGTAAGTGTTACGAAGTCATAGACGAGTTACGATGAATATTCGTTTAGTTTTATTTTGTTGTTTTAGGTGTTTCAAATGCGTTTATAAACACAAGATATATTTTTTATTAGCATAAGTATTATACTGAATTTTGATACTTCTTTAAAAAAGGATGATGAAAAAATCAATCATCCAACATGTAAAGAAATTTTGGGGCCGAGCTAAGCAACTTTTCAGTTTATATTTTTACTACCTTATGAAAGAAACACTGATGATTTAAACAATAGCAACTTTTTACTTTAATTTATTACTACCTTACGAGGAAACACTGATGATTTCAATGATAAACCTTTTAGGTTATTTTTACTACCTTATGGAGGAAACACTGATGAGATAAATAATAGCAACTTTTTGTTTATTTTTTACTACCTTATGGAGGAAACACTGATGATTTAAATAATAGCAACTTTTTAGTTTATTTTTTACTACCTTATGAAGGAAACACTGATGATTTAAATGATAGCAACTTTTTAGTTTATTTTTTACTACCTTACGAGGAAACATTGATGATGTAAATGATAGCACGTGCAGGTTCTCCTTAATTGTAGATTGGATCCGTCATTTTTTCATTATTGTAAAATGAGGGAAGATAAAAGATAAAAAAAATATGTTGTAATACTTTTGTTGTGCAAATTTACGTATTAGGAACATAATTTATTCAGAAATCTTCGTGTTAGCTTTAAATTTCTACAAAATGTATAATAAAAATTTCTCCCATCTTGCATTTCTTTTGTTCATACATATATAAGCCCCCTAGTGGCACAGCTGTATGTCTGCAGACTCACACCGCTAAAAACCGGGTTTTGAGACCCATGGTGGGCAAAGCACATATAGTCCATTATCTAGCTTTGTGCTTAATTCAAAACAAAATAGATATATATACTATTTAGCTTGCACAAATAAAGTTTATTAGAAACCACGTTTTAAATATCAAGCTACAATAAAGAGTGATCTTCATACTAATTAATAATAATTCTGAAAATTTCTAATTTGGAACCTTAATGTAAGACATACTCAGTTCTAATTATGGTTGTTTTGTTATAATATGTGTATATACACACTTCATATTTCTGTCTTACATAGATCTCCCCCTTTCTCTGGTTGCCTCCACGACTACTCCAGACTCTATCCCTACTATCAGGTAACCATAGCAACTGTTATTACTGAGATGATTTAACCTCAGAAGAAGTTAACCGTGTTGAATTAATCGGTTTAGTGTCAAGAAAGAGTTCCTACTGGGCTTTACGTGACTTATCTTAAATCACATTTGTTGCTAAACAGTGTTGAATTTTGTGCCATTTTTAGATAATATTGGTGTTCTTATTCTCACTGGGACTTAAGTGACCTTCGTAATGCATAAGTTAGAAACACACTTTTAAGATTTAACTTCCATCTTTACTCTTTGACACTTATAATCTTACAACTTTTAACGCAGTGAGTGAGTTTTTAGGGAGTTCTAAGCTTCTGGGTCGGTTCGTCGTTATATTCGAAACTACTTTTTAATTTGTTGTAAATGACAAAGTAATACTTTCTTGATAAATACACAATACATAAAAATTATCAGACTTCAATAGTTATTTTTGTTATGACCAGAGGTCAGGTCAGAGTACAGTCATCTCCGATTCATGTCTATCAACCAGAAACAGAAAAACAAAACATGGTGGTTAACAAAACGGTCACTCTTAACCAAGTCGTGGTATCGAACACCGCCACTATAACATCCCCACATCAAAATGAGATAAAATGCGGAGCGTGTTTTCCAGTTGGAACCTTCGGATATGAGAACTTTAAACGTTAGACTGTTAATACAGGAAAAAGGGTCAATAATAGGTACAGTTTCCTTGATTAGAAGATTGCTATTATTTATAGTTTTTATCGTAAGTTTCTTATAAAATACAGTTAAACCCAGCAGATATAAAACTGACGCTTCTTTAAAAAAATTCCGATAATTTGGGTGTGACCAAGTAACTAACGGGTCAGAGTGTGAATTCAGGGGTCCACGGTTTTGGTTCTTTTACTACAAAATTATTTTTGAGAATAGAGCATCTTTGTCTACGTGTTAATGATGTGCCAAAGTGTTTAACCAAAGAGATGTCGTTCTGTTGACTTGTTTAATCTGCATACACGACCAAAGTTTACTGTTCTATTAACAAAAGGGTAAATGAGGCTTTTCGAACACGGAACCCTCAACACAAAGTGTTTAAAAATGGTGTGCTTGTAATTCATTCTATCTTCAAGTTACAGTTTACCAGTGAATGGGTAAAATAAAAAAAAATTCATTTATTAACATTATCGGTTATACTAGTTTATTTATCAAGTTATTTTCTGTATTCTCAAGACGGCTGGTACGGGTATTAAAACTTTAATTAAAATAAAGTACAGAACAACGTGTCGACCTTCTTATGTCATCTTCAGGTTAACAAAAAAATCCTGTTAATCTGAAGATGGCTTAAGAAGGTCGAAACGTTGTTCTACACATTATTTTAATTAAAGTTTTAATACCCATACCAGCCGTCTTGAGATACATTTTTACTTCAGGTGGGTTTCTCGTCATCAGATATTATTTCCTTTTATTTTATTCTTTGCTATCATATTTTATTGTATAAAACAGGTTTTCACTGTTAGCTTAAAATAGGTTTCGAGGACTAGCCTGAATACCTAAATCTCCTAAGCTGGCTGAACTTCGCGAGATATTACTGGGATTATGGCCAAAAATATTATTAACAACTAAGATACGAAACTGATGAAAGAGTGTATTCTAATCTATATAATTAGATATATGAGAAGTGTATATTTAATTAACTATACTGATAGGTTGATTTTGAGTATCACTATAAACAAATGGCTTATCATATCGAAACGTATTATTATTACTTATTAGGATTCTCTGCTCTGAATTTTATTATAAATATTGTATTTCAGAGTAGAGAAGCTAAATTAGGGACGGTTAGCAGTGTAATACTAGAGGGAAGGCAGCTAGTCATCACCACCCACCGCCAACTCTTGGGCTACTCTTTTACCAACAAATAGTGGGATTGATCATCACATTATCACGCCCCCACGGCTGGGAGGGCGAGCATGTTTGATGCCACCGGGATTACGAGTCGAACGCCTTAACACGCTTGGCCATGCTGGGCCCCAATATTTATTGCATCCTTAAATTGAAGTAATGTATCTACTTCTCATCATCCGGGGATCACTGTAGGAAACCTGGTATTAAAAGAACCTTAAATTCAGTATTTACTCACTCAACCACTCTCTAGTGGTTCAACGTAAACACTCTTATAATTAGAGGTTCGTTTCTTGCAGTGGAAACAGCAAAGTAAACGCACAAATGTAGAAGCATGCCCATTTCTGTGTTGACGCTGTGGCAGAAGTTTTTTTGTAGTCGTTATAGAGATAAATTAATTTAGTTTCAAAAATAGTAAACGATTAAAAATGTTTAATTAAATTAGATTCTGACACTGAATTTAATATATAAAATTATTAGAAGGATAATACCAAGCTTTGCTGTGCCTTTACTAACGCAGTAACTGTAACTTTTGTTCTGTTTTCTATAGAATTTTCTGCAATTAGAGGTTAAATTAAATTTTTGTATATAAAAATTTGTTGACGGTATTGCTACTTTAATACTGAACATTTCTGTTAATGTCGTTTATTGGATGAGTTGTAAAAAATACCATTCTTAACGTGTATAATAAAACATTGCTGTACGGTAAAAAAATGTATTAGTTATTAGTTGTCTCATGAAGAATAAAACCAAAATAGATAACTCTCGTGAGCAGTATAGCTCTTATTTCATTGGTCACACCGACTAATATCTATATGTTATTAGACAAAAGAAGACAGCACTAGTAACAGCTACTCTTGGTTTCAATAGCTAACAATTCCCTGTTGTTTGAATAACGTAAATAACTAATAATAAGTGTTGTATTTATTTATTTGGTCTAAAGAAATAGGCGGTATTATTTCACCAGTACAGATAAACTAGAAACAGATGTGCTTACTTCAGTTATCTCAACGACTTATCATTACATGTTACTAGCATTTAACAATTTTATATTGTACTACCCGTATTACTTCCTACATTTGCTGTTGTTCAGTAGATCTATAGAACAAGCCTCGTGCTGTTCGTATTATTTCATTGATTAAAAGTCTACGACAATGTTGTTGTTTGTTTTTTAATTCAGCCTACATTTTGTAAATATTTCGACAGTTGACGCCATTTGGAAGAATGGGACCAGATATTGACACTACTACATTCGTCTGGTCAGACAGTTCCGACGTAACCAGCGTGTGACGTCAGGCCACTTAAAAGTTGTTTATTCTACTACCTTTTGAAAGAAGAGTGACTTGTCTAGTCCTAGCGACGATCATCAGTAATGCAGATAGAATTTTTTTGTTGTTGTTAAAAAAGAAAGAATTCTGTTTCAGCAGTGGCTTTGACATAATAGACATTTATGAAGTGTTTCTACGAATAAGACTAATTGTGGTTCTAAGCCTAACCAAATAATATTTACCAATTACGCTTATTATCTCTTCAAAAGAAATTTAGTGCCATGATAAAAAGATAGCGCCATCTATTCTGTTGTAATACCATTCAATGATTTTTAACATTATTTAATAATTTTTGTTGCGTTTATTTATCATAGATAGATCATAGTTTAAAATCATAGAAACAGTTTTTGAGTAGGAAAAAATAGCATAATGTACACACATTAAAAAGTTATAGGAATAAGTTCAATAATTATAATGTTTACGTATTTGAAATACGTAGGTTAAACTAGTTAGTTAAGATACAGTTTTCTTCTGATGACTTGCAGTAGTGAAACACAAGGTATTTATGATTATGAAGTCTTGTTGGAATTATCATGGCTAACTGATAGTGTTAAATTTCAAATTGCTAAATATATATATATATATATACACACACGTTATTGACAAACATCTTTGCCTCCCAACCACCTGAAACTAAAAAGTTTTAGGCTAATGATAAAATAACTAGTGTGACGCAAAATTCTTTGAAGATACTAATACCAGAAAGTGGTTTCTATTTAAAACGTTTGTGTTCACAAAAATGTCGAAGCAAATGACACCAGTGTGACTAGATAAATACATCACTAAAGGCATCTCTCGTGTGACCTTGCTTTACAAGTCGAAAATTCTAATTAAAACTTCTTATTGCAAAAAAGAATTAATTCAGAACAAATCTGTATATACTTTTTAACACTATCTATCACCGTAGCAATACTACAATGTCGATAAACTACGTAACAAAAACAAACGAAACCAAAACAAGCCTTATGTTATTAAACATTAACACCAAAAGAACGGTATTGCGTTATGGACAAGTTTTGTTGTTTTGTAACAAAAACAAAACTATACATAACTAAACATTATTTACCACTGTTATAATATTCCACTGTCGGTAAACTTCTTGTAACTTATATGCACGTAACCATGTATGTAGGTATGCCTATTTTTTAAAGAAATATTACATAAAGCCGGTGTTTGGTAATTTTATTTTATGCATCGGCTAAACGGCCGAGTTAGTGATCTCAAGGTTTAGACATAGCTGTCCCTAATTTTGAGCTGTCGACCAGAGGGGAAGACAACCAGTGAATAACGCTCATCGCTTACACGGTTATTGTTTGCGGAATAGAAACATTGGCAGACATTTTATAACTGAACCACTGCTGAAAGTTTTAGAGTGTTCAACGGATTTGAACTTTAGACATTCATCTTCGTAGTTTTTTGTTTGTTTTTTTAATTTTGCGCAAAGCTACACGAGGGCTATCTGCGCTCAACTTCGTAGTACGGCCACGGTTGACAAAGGACTGAAAGTCTGTTGAGAAAAGTTTGAAGCAGGATAAAAGATGTCATGGGATCAAACTGCAATAAAAGAGCGAGTTTGCAGTCGTTTCTGTAGTTTTAACGCAAAGCTACACAATGGGCTGTCTGCGCTCTGCCCACCACAATGATTCGAAGCCCTCATGTTAGCGTTACAAGTTCGCAAACTTACTATTGATCCCTTGGGGGTACATTTACATTCAGAAAGTTTGTTTATTCTATAAAAGACCACCACATTTGACTTTCCGCTGTGTACATCACGGGAAATCGAACTTCGAATTTTAGCGTTGTAAATCCCTAAATTTTCCGCTATCCCACAAGTAAACCGAAAATACATGTATATTTTTTCCTTATTTGTTTGTTTTGTATGCTGTTCAAGAAAGGTATTTTCCATAGATTAAAAAGTAATGGATAACAGGTTTTATATTCACACACGCGAGAATAAATTCACGTAAAGCAACAGCTATGCAAACAAATACATACCTTATTTTAAACGACATCCTATATTTTTTTAAATCATCAAGTAATCCTGTCCACCTAATCCTGAAAACACTTTCCGCAAACTTACGATTCTTGAGATAAAAATTTCTTCTTTTATATGAGAAACCGGTAAGTTTACAGATTTACACAGCTAAAATCTGAGTTAGATTCCCCATGGAGACATAAGATAACTCAATGTGGCTTTGCTCGAAAACAAATTCAATATATGTTATGTAGTGTCAAAAGCCAGCATGTTAAGTTTCAAGTTGTTTTGTTAAAACTTTGGAAGGTACATCAAACAATTACTATAAAGACAATTAGTATATTAGCAGCTAATGATGATGACGTAAACAAATAGTAATATTAGTAAAACCAAAGAAATAATTCAAATAAAGCTGTTATTCAATCATGGCGTCACTGTTTATTTAGACTAGAAATAAACGACCTCATAACACCAAAACATCCTTTTTATTTAATTAAACACTAGCCCCCCGTTAGTACAGCTGTAAGTCTACGGGTTTACAACACTAAAATTAGGTGTTGGACCCCTCAGTGGGCTCAGCAGATAGCCCAATGTGGCTTTGCTATAAGAAAACACACATACGTTAAACACTCAACGTTTCGCTTTACAAGTGTTTTAGTGAACGCTCTTGAAGAAGCTGTAAGGCGAAACTGAGGGTGTTTAATCAAATAAAAAAAACATTTTGGTGTTATAAGGTTCTTTATTTCTAATATTAATATGTCTTCTATACACCAATATGCACTACAAAAATTAAATAATAAAGTGTCATTATTTACAGCTTTTAATATTTGATTCATAAAAGTGTATAAAACACATTTACTGTTATTTTTTAAAAAAATAACCTCGTACTCGAATATGGATGTGCAAAGTTTAGTGAAGGTGATGTGAATTCTGTTCACCAGGGTTTAAAAATAAACACTTGCACTTTTTTCATAGAAGATAATCTGTAAATAATAAATCAATTCGCTTCCTAGTAGGGCAGCTGTATGTCTGTAGACTTACAACGCTAGAAATCAGATTTCTATACCTGTTGTGGATAGAGCACAGATAGCTCATATGTGCAACTTTGTGCTTAACTTGAAACAAACAGATCAATTAAAATTACACAGTACTGCTTTGTTTTACTCTCACTTTTACAACCCATCACCCCTTTCACGATATTATTAAGCTTCTTGATTCATTCCCAGGTTAAGCGAACCCCTTCCACAGGCACAGTGGTACGTTTGCGGACTTACAGAGCCATACACCGGGTTTCGATACCCCCTATGGCCAAGCACATGTAACCCATTTTATAGCTTTGTGCTTAACTACAAAAACAAATAATTTAGACACTTCTTTCAAATGGGCTCGGCGTGGCCACGTGGTTAAGGCGTTCGACTCGTAATCCGACGGTCTCGGGTTCGAATCCTCGTCACAACAAACGTGCTCGCCATTTCAGCCGTGGGGGCGTTATAATATGATGGTCAATCCCACTATTTGTTGGCAAAAGAGTAACCAAAGAGCTGGCTGTGGGTGATGATGACTTGCTGCCTTCCCTCTAGTCTTACATTGCTGAATTAGGGACGACTAGCGTTCAATCATACTATTCGTTGGTAAAAGAGTAGCCCTTTCGTCATACACGACTAAATTAGGGACGGCTAGAGCAGATAGCCCTCGCGTAGCTTTGCGCAAAATTCGAAACAAAATCCTTTAAAATGATGATTTATATAATGGATAGGACCTCGATTTATAAATTTCTGTTTTATTATTCAAAACACAAATATACATATACGTATGGAATTAGATTTGAAAGCATTAAATTAATAGCTTTGTTTTGTTTTTGTTAATACGTGGTGCATCTGTTGTAATTAAAATATTAGTCAGTGATGTAATTTGATTAATTCACAACTATGACGTTAGAGTGCGTGCGTATAGGTGTTTCACGAGTATACATTTTTTGTACTTACGTAGGTTAAAAAAGCTGTGTAAATAAAAACGTGAATAAATAGTAAACATAGATTCAAATAATTGTTTCTTCAAAAAATAATGTACGAAAAAGTCTTCATCTCTTTAAATTTTAAGCAAATGACGAGAAAAAAAAATGAGCCTCTCTTTCCTTTCTTTGTATTGTGTTCTTATATATGGCCACCTCTGAATAGTGAAATAAAACAGTTCTACATTCTAATATCAAATTTAAAACTATCGTGTGTGTTCTTTCAGTTAACAGCCACGTTAAATATATTTTACACACATCTATTGTTTGTAATACGAAAGGAAATGGTCCGGCGTGGCCAGGTGGGTAAGACTCGTAATCCGAGGGTTGCGGGTTCGAATCTCTGTCGCACCAAACATGCTCGCCCTTTCAACCGTAGGTGCATTATAATGTGACGGTGAATCCCACTATTTGTTGGTAAAAGAGTCGCCCAAAGCTGCCGGTGGTTGATGATGACTAGCTGCCTTCCCTCTAGTTTTACACTGCTACATCAGGGATGGTTAGCTCAGAGAGCCGTCGAGTAGCTTTGCGCGAAATTCAAAACAAACAAACGAAAGGAAACCAGGCTTAAGTTGAGTAAAAGTTTGTTTTTTTTTATCTTTAATACAAGCCAGTTTTGTACCATATTATTTCTTATGGCCCAGTGAGAAGTGCATTTATTACTCATTAACATTTCAAATAGCCTGAAACTGAACTAAGTTGTAATTTGAATTTAAAAGTTAATTAAATTTACATATGTATTAAATTTACGATGTTTTCCAACAAGACTGATATACACAGTTTTCTTTCTTAACAGAAATATATTTTAATACACAAACAATAATACAATTTATAATAACGGTTATCTTAAATAGTTATTAAAAAGTAACGATTTATATACAAACATTTTACAAACTTACAAGAAATATTAATCACCTATCCGATTTCACATGTTCTTGATATCTTATCGATGGTTCACAACGGGCGAATTAATTCTGAATTAATATATGTATGTTTCACTTAACGAAGATCCGGCTAGCTCTGAACTATTGTTTGTTGATCACATGTGTTTTTTGCGGGTTGTTGTTTTTTTTTCCACCACTGAAATCATATGATGTCTTAGTTGAAATGCTAATGTATAAAGTCAATCTGCTGAAGATAAAAGGTTAGTAATGTTCGAAATCTATAATTTTTCCTGGTCAATATATCAATATATTGTGACCTGGCGCGTCGGTTTATAAACTTTAGGCGATGTTCTCGAAATTTAAGTTAGCAACAATGCGTTAGAACTTTCGTAAAACATATATTGTTGATTCTTACACTCGAGAATATTCTACAAATTTAGGGAATAGGCGGGAATTTTGCAAAATACATTTAACAGTGCGGGTTATATGCATTTCTAAACACATACTTAACTAAAATGAACATCGATATTGAAAAAAAACGTACAATAGTAAATCCGTTACACATTATAATGACTTAAGGCTAGTCATGTGTTATATCACATACACAAAAACAAATTCCCTAACGTAAACACGGCTCGTTTGGGTTGAGAAAATTTTATACGTAGAGGAGTGAACAACGTTTCGACCTTCTTCGGTCATCGTCAGGTTCACAAAGAAAGAGAGAGGTAACTGACCGGAAGCTGATTATATGTTTGGAAGTGGTTGTGTAATGAGTGTGGGAAAGTAGAGGGCGGTGTTAGATGTTGAATATAAATTTTATATTGTATGTTTATTTTTTTTATTTTATTTTTCTTCTTCTTATTATTTATTATATTATATTTTAATATAGGTATAAAGGTGTTCCTTTGCATTGGTTTGTTTTGGGCTCAAGTTGTATAAGTAAGGCTTCTTTAATTTTGCGTTTGTTTATGTTTGGTTCTTTATTTAATATTTGAGTGTTTTCTATGGTTATGTTGTGTTTATTTGACTTACAGTGTTCGAAAATGTGTGAAAGTGACTTTTTTTTTTTAACTCTGGTTTCCATTTTTATACCTGTTTCTCCAATATAGAAGTCGTGGCAGTTATCACATTGTATTTTATAAATAATGTTGATGTGGTGTTTGTCAGTGTAGTTTTTACATAGTATAGACCTTAGTTTTGTGCCTGGTTTTTGAATAAATTTGGTATTAACTGGAATGTCATATTTTGTTACTAGTTTTTGCCAAATGTTGATTATTTTTCTGCTGATGTCGGGAATATATGGTGTGCAACAATTTAGTCTTTTTTTTTTATCTTTCCATTTATACCTAAATGTTCATAGATTTTAGTGAAAGAGAAAATCGAAAGTCATACTTGTCATTTTCTTTTTGTCTTATTTAAAAAATTGTATTCGCATTACCTTCCAATGTCAGCTGTTTCTAGTTGTTTAAGAGTAATAAACAATTGCACTTTTGATTGTATCTGTGTGTAAATTCGAAGCTTGTAACCACTTCATTACAGGTAGGTATGCCATAAAGTTCGATTCGTGAGAACTCGCCAGATGTTAGTCTGACTTCAAGCAAACTTAGCTAGCTCTCTTACCTCGGAAATTTCTGTTGTGGACTAAAGAATTGAATCATCACTTTTGTTTCATCACTTTTAATTTATTTGATATATAACCATTAGTATGTGTGTGTGTGTGTTTTCTGATAGTATAGCCACATAGGGCTATCTGCTGAGCCCATCGAGGGGAATCGAACCCCTGATTTTAGCGTTGTAAATCCGTAGACATACCGTAGTAGTAGCAGGGGGGCGACCATTAGTAAATTCTATCATTTTTACAAAAAATATGTTACTGTACTGAATTTTGCGTGTCTTGTGTTCCCTCGCTGTAGTTCTGTATGTTGACTCTGAATTGAGTCATTTCACAATAGTTCTATTGTTTGGTTGAAGTTACTGCATGATGCATTTAGAAAAATATTTTGGCAACAACAGAATAAAATAAACTTAAGTATAACTTACCATAAATCCATAAACAATTACAATAAATAAAGGCATTCAAAATTATTTTACTTTATATTAAACTTTGCTTTAACTATGTGCAAGTTAATATAAAAAAATATTTGTTGGACGTTAGGTTTAAAAAATCTTTTAAACCTTAAAGAAAATACTTGGGGTCATGAAAGACAACCCAAAGCATTCAGAAACTTTCATTTATCTTTATCTTTTCATAGGCCCGGCACGGCCAAGCGTGTTAAGGCGTGCGACTCTTAATCTGAGGGTCGCGGGTTCACGCCCGAGTCGCGCCAAACATGTTCGCCCTGCCAGCCGTGGGGGCGTTATAATGTGAGGTCAATCCCACTATTCGTTCGTAAAAGAGTAGCCCAAGAGTTGGCGGTGGGTGGTGATGACTTCCCTCTAGTCTTACACTGCTAAATTAGGGACGGCTAGCACAGATAACCCTCGAGTAGCTTTGTGCGAAATTCAAAAACAAACAATTATTTTTTCATAAAGTTGTACGCTGAGAGTACAATTATTTAAAGACAACCGCTGTTGTAGCACCATCTAGTGTGTTAATTTATCATCAGTATATTTTATTAATTTATAAAAAACTAAAACACTCAGCAACTAATTAATAAATGTCATATTTATTTTCACTATATAATTTTCACTTGTTTCGTCTATTTTCTTTTATGACTGAATAAATTTAGTCATAAAAAAAGTTTAGCGTAAGTCACATTAGAGCTAATTGGGTTTCCATCAGATAACCATTGTAATCAGACACTATAACACTGTATTTTTATGCTGATAAATCAACTTCAAAAGCTAGTTTGTTTGTTTTGAATTTAGCGCAAAGCTATTCGAGGGCTATCTGCCATCGGCAGCTCTTGGGTTACTCTTTTACCAACAAACAGTGGGATTCACCGAAACATTATAACGCACCTATGTTTGCATGTTTGGTGCGACAGAGATTCGAACCCACGACCCTTGGATTATGAGTCGAACGCCTTAACCCACCTGGCCATACCGGGCCCAACTTCAAAAGTATTTCAACCATTTAACAAAGTCTTTGTTTGCCCTGTAATGACTTAAAATTATTTATGATGTTATATCGCTCAACATTGAAAATAAGTTAGCAAGTGGGTGATCGTGACATTTCCACAGAATTAATGATTCAGAGATCCATTTTTTCACTTATTTCTTATTGATGTAATTTGTTTGTTTCTTTTAAAGCAAAACCACATTGTGTTATCCACTGTGTTCAATGCAAAGAATCAAGCCCTGGGTATTAACGCCGTACGAAGACACTATTATTAGAAACTGTTTGTTTATTTGTTATCTGCGCATGGTCATCCCTAATTTTGAAGAGTGTTACGTATTACAATTTAAAATAGCCTCTATCAAATTTATGATATTTACTAACAACATTTATACACAGTTTTCGTTTTTAATACCAAGATGTTTTAACATACAAATGCCCCCAGCTAGTACAGCGGTAAGTCTACGGATTTACCACGCTAAAATCAGGGGTTTGATTCCCCTCGGTGGGCTCAGCAGATAGCCCGATGTGGCTTTGATATAAAAAAACATAAACACAAACTTTAATATACAAACAATAATACAATTTATAATAACGGTTATTACATGTAGTTATTACAAATAATGATTTATATACAAAAATTTTACAAACTTACAAATAATAATGAATCTTCAATCTGGTTTGCAACCGGATATCTTATCAAGAATTCACGATGACCGAACTAATTTTGAGTTGATATAGGTGCAATTCACTTAAACGGGAGCTAACTAGCTCTGCGTCGAGTTTTCCATCGGCAAAGTTATATATTTTCGTAAAAATACTAATGTCCAATACGAATCAATCACTAGAATCTGGTTTCTAGTGTTCAAAATTCATAAATGTTCCTGACCAATATATCTGAAGTTCCCGATTAATAAGCGTTAATCGCAGTTATAGCTTCCGAGGTTTGTATTATACCAACTGTAACACACCAATAATATATACTGTCTCTTGGCGTGTAGCGTTGTTTACACTTATCGACCTGAAGAGAGTTTCTAGAAAGTTCAGCCTGCACAACAATACTGACGATACTTCAGTGGTTACGTACACGCACCTGTTGCTGATTCTTATACTCGAGAATCTGCTACAGCTTCAGTGAAAAGGTGGGAATTTTGCAATACAGATTTAACAGTATAAGTTATGTATATTTCAAAATTAAATTTAACTTAATCAAATATCGATACTAAAATAGATACATATAATGGTAAATATAGACGATAGATTAAATAAAAACAAACAGAAGTTATCGTCAACTCTTAGGTTATTCTTTTCAGACGGAATTGAATTTTTTTTTAATTTCGCGCAAAGCTACACGAGGGCTATCTGGCGTTGTAAGTCCGTAGACACCTTGTTGTGCCACTAGGGGGTTGTAAATTACGTTACCGAGATGAATAACTGAAAGAAGTTGTGAACACGTTCTGTCCCGCTATTAAACATTTATTGATGGTAAAACTTAAATACCAAAAACTCATTCGCAAGAAGAGACATACATCGTATTGTAGCCTATAAACTCGCAAGACCACAAATGAAATCGGATCTAAATATAGAAATGGAATAGAACGTCGCAGTTGGGTGGAAATGACACCACCTTTTGTACTTTGTTCAGCAGCCATGTTATGGCCTCAAGCTTAAAGCATGAATGCAACGAAAACTAACAATACAGACCACCTGTCACGTATCATTCTAACAGTCATATTTTACAAAACTAATTAGAACCAATACATATATTAACATATCCAGCGTATTGCTGAGAACCAACGATATTTTTATTTTGTTTTAATACATAATTACATTTTTGATTTTATTGCTAATACGTAATTTAGTTGTTTTTTATTTAATATAAGTTTTAGTCATTCTGGTGTGCTTGTCCCCCTACCTCTCTCTCTCTTGTTTCTTTAGAAAATGTTTCGCAATCAATTAACTTTTAGGTTTTTGTTTTGTTTGTTTGTTTTTCTAATTTGGCGCAAAGCTACACGAAGGCTATCTGCGCTAGCCATCTCTAATTTTACAGTGTAAGACTAGAGGGAAGGCAGCTACTCATCACCACCTACCGCCAACTCTTGGGCTACTCTTTTCCCAACGAATAGTGGAATTGATCGTCACATTATAACGCTCCCATGACTGAGATAGCAAACATATTTAGTGTGACGGGGATTCGAACCCGCGACCCTCAGATTACGAGTTGAGTGTGCCTTAACCACCTGGCCATGCCGGGCCTTTTCGTTTTGGAATTTGAATTTCTGTGCGTTATAAATGGTTATTTTGTTTTTACATTTGATATTTACCACATCTTGAACTTTCTGCATGAAAATAACAGACAGGTTATCATGCAATTTGTTGAAACCAGTTCAAAGAGGCACACGTGCCACTTACCACCAGTTTATTTCAATCGACTTAAATGTGTAAAAGCGAGAAATCGGACTGTGTTGTTGTAGAACGTTGAATTACTTAAGTAATTACGTGGATCAGCACCTTCCAATGTACAACTGTGACGAAAACGAAAATAATTTTACAATGTTTTATTAGATTTTGTTTTATTTGTCTTATAATCACAGGCTCGTGTGATACTTTAAAGCGTTCAGAAAAAAAAATACTCTTTTTCAGTTTTCATGAATAGGGTTTAAACTACTGCTGACAATTTCTGGGTGCGTGTATGTTTTGAATCTGTTTTGTATGATTCAAAAAGACCATTTGGTAAAATTTAAATAGTCCAGAGTTAAATTCTAAGACTAGAGAGAGGAGAAAAGAGCCCGTATTGACGGTCACACAAATGAAATCTTTCCCTCTTCGTTGTATGGTTTATGGTCGTATTCTGAGCTTTACGGAGTTCAAAACGAGACAAAAACACAGCATGTAATTTATTACAACTTCCAAATGTTTAACAGCCTTTCTGATCTTTGTATGCAAAGGATTTTATTTCCCTTTGTGATTTTATACAACACCCGGAAAAGTAAATTGTGAGGTTTGTGGTACTTTTGCACTTGTAACGACTTCTTAATATCTCTGTCTTTTAGTTATACAAATAATATAGTGGCCTGTCAAGACGAATAGCTTGAGCGGAGTGACGAACAAAAAACAGGAAACGCATGGTTTAGCAGTAACACCCCCCGTTCGCCTTGGCGTGCTGATTATAATTCGTCACAATTGTTGTCTTAAATTGCAGATGAAACTGACACCGGTAGTTTCATTTTTGAATGGATAGGGAAGTGAAGGAGAAGTAAAACTAATAAAAATGATTTAGGATCTATTTTTATTATATCCTGATGAAATATGTGCAACTAGCTACGCCAGTTTCAGCATGGTCTATAAAACTACAATATAAAGACAAGTTTCGGATGGGGAAGGGGAGAGAAATAAGATATAAAATAGAAAGAATTGTTTTTATAAGAAAACCAATTCGTTTGTTTGTGATGGTCTTCCATATTTTAATGATTTACCTGTTCCACGAGAGTTTCATAATCTTGCTTTGACCAACTTGGGTGAAAGTGTTAAACATCAGTGAGTGATAAAAGTTTGTTTTGCTTTTTAAGAAGGGAAAACTGAAATGCAATTTGAACTAATGTCTTTGAAATTCATATATTATATAATAACCAACCTAGACAAAAATCTCGACAACTTTTTTATGAGATTAATACATGTGTAAGTGTAATCCAGATTGTAAACAACAACTCTTTGACAGTTAACACATCAACTTATTGAATCACAACTAAAGTGACCCGGCATGGCCAGGAGGTTATGGCACTCGATTCGTAATACAAGGGTCGGGGTTCGGATCCCCGTCACACCAAACATGCACTCCCTTTCAGTCGTTGGGACGTTATAATGTAACCGTCAATCCCACTATTCGTTGGTAAAAGAAGAATCCAAGAGTTGGTGGTAGGTGGTGATGACTAGCTGCCTTCCCTATTGTCTTACACTGCTAAACTACAGAGGGCTAGCGCAAATAGTCCTTGTGTAGCTTTGCGCGAAATTCAAAACAAAGCAAATACAACTGAAGTAGTGCTCCTTTTGAACTTTTATGTGCAAACAAATCTACGTTGTGATTTTCTTTAAAAAACTCTTAGATTCGTACAAATTTCCCATTTAACCTAAATTTTTTAGCATTTGTAGGTGTAGTCCATTTTCTCAATTTTTAATCACTTAAAAATACTTTATATTTCAGGGGGTACTCTAATGATTAATATAATATTTTTAACGAAGAAAGAAACAACTGCTTCGAAACAGATTTTATTAGAAACATGTTTTCATTTTACTATAAAAATACTATGATGGAAATTACTTGCTCTTTGAAAAACATAAACGAATGAATTTGGGAAGTTTAGTGCAACAACTCTGACAGCGAAAGTGAAATAAAATTTGCTTGGAACCGGATGTGAATCTTTGTCACAACAAAACACCGTGTTTTTAAATAACAGTTTTATCATTCCATTTTTGTATCGATTCAAAACAATCTGTGATAGTACTCTAAAGTAAAGCAGATCATTAAAGGTGAATGCATACTACTAAAATTAAGTTCCTATAAAAAGTCTGATAAAGCCAAGTCAGAGTTCACAGTCAATAGCTATAACATGAATAATTTATCAGATAGAGCACTGCAGTTTCCGAATTTAAAAAAAAATCAGAGGTTCTTATGCATTTATGCTATTACTTTAGTTGATTCCAGTTTAATAAAAGGCACAGAAAATGTGTTCACTGTAATGACAGACACTTTTTTTTTCGTACAAAATGGTATCCAGTACGTCTTTATTACACGCCCATCTGGTGAAGTGAAATACTAATCCAATCTGGCAAACCTTTTATTATGTTAAATCATTTGTATATTTACACTAAAACGGTTCATTACTTGAATTGTGTATCTTCCTAGAACCAACGCAAGAAACATCTTTGAACTGATGAAATTAGAAGTACTGATAAGTTGTCAAACAACAACTTGTAAGCACAATGAAGTTATTTATTTTATGGAGAACACATTGCATCTTTTGCTAGCTTATATTAGTATAATGTGTTTTCATTTATTTCATAAATCATAGTTTGATAACTTGGTAGTAGCTTTAAATTAGTATTGGTTTTATTTGTGTAACAGCAACAGTTGAAGCTTTAGGACAGAATGTTCGTATGTCTGTGTTTTCTTATAGCAGTGCCACATGGGCTATTTCCAGAGTCCACCGAGGGGGCTTCAAGACAGAACTCCCAAAAATATTTGTAAAAAGTTTAAACTTTTGATGAATGTTTATCTCACGTTTATTCAGCTGCTGCTCACAGTCAGGAACAAGCTTCATGTTGATTATAAATAAAATAAAAAACCCAGAGCATTTCAGCTTGAGTGTTTTGTTTGAATTGGATTCAATTATTGCTTTATGTTTACTGGTTTTGTATAGTGTACTGAACACGTGTCAAGTTTTAGCTTCTTATATAAAATGAGATACATTTTAACTGTGTGAACAATTTTCCATGTGTTAATTCAATAAACTTATAATTTGAGCTATCGCGATATATGTTCGTGTATATGATTTTCATATATCAGGTCATCCCATAAGTAATGTCTGAAAATTTAATACAGAAAGTGCATCGCCATTTATGTCTTTGTAGAAAGCTTTAATGACTAAAATATGTAGTAAGATGTGTATATAAATGTTCAGACAAATAAAAGAAACTAACTGAACTCCACTTTTTTAGATTGTTAATCCCTTATGAAGATGGATGTGTCTGAGGAACACATTAGACATATAATGCTTTATGAATTTAAAAAATGCAACAGTGCAGCAGAAACTACACGAAACATTCAAGGTGTTTATGGTGCAGTGTTTATCAATGAAAGAAAATGTCAAAGGTGGTTTCAGAAGCTCAGGTCAGGTGACTAGAACTTAAGTAATGCACCACGTTCAGGTCGTCCTGTTGAGTTTAATGATGACTCACTGCTGGCGGCACTTGATCAAGATTGTGCTATAACAGTTAAAGAACTAACACAGAAGCTTAATTCAAACCATTCAACAGTTCACCGTCATTTGCAACAGCTTGGAAAGGTGTCAAAACTTGGAAAATGGATCCCCCATGATTAGACACAAACCAACCTTAGAGCAAGAGTGGACATTTGCAGTTCACTGCACTCTCGTGAATGTAACTCACCTTTTTTGGACAGGTTAATGATTGGAGATGAAAAATATATATTTTATAAAAATGTTAAACGCTGCAGACAATGGCGCAGTACAGGTAAACTGACTAAAACACAGCCCAAAATGGACCTTCATCCTAGGAAAGTCTTGTTAAGCGTTTAGTGGGATACTGTTGATGTGATCCACTTTGAGTTGCTGCCACTCAATGTAACGATTACATCAGACTTCTATTGCCAACAGTTAGAGTGCTTGAATGTTGCATTGAAAAAAAAGAGACCTGATTTGATCAGTCGTGAAGGTGTTGTGTTACACCAGGATAATGCACGGCCCCATACAACAAGATCACATCTGAAAAGATTGTAGAGTTAGACTGGGAAAAACTTCCTCATCCTCCTTATTCTCCAGACCTTGCCCCATCTGATTATCATCTATTCTGAAGTTTGCAGAACTGTCTTGATGGAAAAGAGCTTAGAACACATGAAGATGTCAAAACTTCTCTCTCTACATTCTTTTCCTCCAAACCCCAAGACTATTATAGAAGTGGCATTCAGAAGCTTGTAAATCGTTATCAGGAAGTAATTAATAATAATAGAACACACATTATTTATTAAATAACATTATAAACGTTTGGAATCCTTTCTCTTTTTCTGAAACTAAAATCGGACATTACTTAAAGGATGACCTGATAGAAGATTTTATGTATTTATGAACAATTTGAGTAGATGCAAGGACTAGAAGACACGAATTATTTTACGTATAGGTGTAATTATAATACTTAGTTCATTAAAAACGGGCATTAAAGAAATCATAACACATAATAATTTAATGTCGAAAAATGCCACAGTTACAGCTTCTATTACATATTAAACATTTTCTACTGTTCTTTTATTCCTTTTTCAGTACATCAGGTTGTCCAATAGCCAAAAAAATTCGTGCAAAAGCCCTATTTTTCCATCTCACTGCAAATTTATAATAAAATTTTAAAATAATGTTTTTTGTTGTTATTTTGAAAAACCTTTATCCATATATATCATATTTTGGAAGTAGAAGTCCCTAGGCAACCCAGTTTAAAGAAATTTGGTTCAGTGGCGGAAAACATGAACAAATTTCTATTTCTTTCCTTCTCAATTATTTTTCATCAGGAATCTTGAACAAAGTAAAATGACTAATGAAATACCAACAAGACACCATGACTACGAGTACACTTCTGAGAACATCCATATAAAACAGAAATGTCCGTCTGTCTGGACTCACGAGTTGACGTGATGAGATGAGTAAACCAGTTTTTAACGAATTCTGATGGAAGAGCTGTGATGAATCTCCTGGAGATCGAAGTTAAAAAAAATAAACAATTTAACGACAGGTTCAGATTTCACAGCTATTTTAATTTTACCTCCTAAATGCCTCGAAAGAGGGCTCAAACGAGGGAAAGGTTTGTTGGTAGAATAAGCTGAGTTGACGTCAAAGGAAGGTAATATTCAATGTCGTGCGTAGCAAGGGTAATTTTGAATCGTGCGAACAAACTGTGCACTCCAACTATATTATTGTATAAAAATATCGTTTTGTTTATAGGCCCAGTTTGCTCGTCATAATCATAAATAACGTTAAAGTTAAGTATGAAGACACGAGTGCAAGAATTTAGTTAAATTATTATCATGTTTTAATCTTTGGCAATTGTAACCTCAACATCACTTTATACTGTCAGCTTCTGGTATTCAACGTCCATTTTTAGAGATAATGACTGGATGTGTTATAACCACTCACCAGCACTTACAAGTGTATCTTATCTAATTAGCGGGAGTGATTGTCACGATTAGAGGGTCCCATACCTGAAAGCGTGGCTCAAGCCTCGGACCTTCCAATACAGAAACCTGTACAATAACCACTAGGTCAAAAAACCGGCCCATTTTAATGAGAGATACCACAAATAATTTTATCAATGTAAAAGTGATTTTTGTTATTTTGGAAATGTTAATCTCTTTTGTTATGGAACATTTTTCTAAAGTTTGTTCAGTAAAAACTTGGACTATAAAACATTATAGTTACGTTTTTTTTGTTTGAATGGCTATAACACAAGCAATAAAGTTTAAACAATACAATTATCATAAGATAACAAAACACAAATATTTTGGTCAATGCACTCTCTTTTAAACTGTCCACATACATACAGTGAAAGTGTGACTTCACAAGCCAACAACGTATTTAGATTGACTGATTTGACTTTGAATTTCGCGCAAAGCTACACGAGGGCTATCTGTGCCATCTGTACCTAATTTAGCAGTGTAAGACTAGAGGGAAAGCAGCTGAAAGGGGCGAGCATGTTTAGTGTGACGGGGGATTAGAACCCGCAACCCTCGGATAAGGAGTCGAGTGCCTTAACCACCTGGCCGTGTCGGGCCACGTATAAACATACATTTGAATTTCAAACTGCATGTCATTTTCTCTTGTTTGGAAATACGCTTTACTTGTGTTTTAATGTCATTACAACAGTTATGTTCAGTTGGAGAAAATAATTTGTTTTGTTATGAAATACTACACTGTATGTCTTAACTTACAATATAAAATGTTTTATACTGATTGTTAATTGTTCATAACGCAACTATTCTCAGGTCATTGACGTTTAGAAATGGAAGTATTTATATTTCATATGAAAGTTACACAAATAGTCTCCCTACACGTGACAGCGTACGATATTTCAAATTAGAATCCTAACTGATTGAACCGTAAGGTATAATAAATTTGTAAGGTCACAAATACACACAAAAAAATGTTTGAACTTCTTGTGCTAGAAGCCGACATACTACTTTAGAATAGTCTTAAATAATAGACTGGAACGCTAGGTGATAAAACACGAGTCAGAGAAAAAAAATAATACAATGATTTAAACAAGAAATACGTTGTTTGGGACCAAATATACTTTCTACAGGATTTATCTTAATCTTTTTTACCCCAATAAGTATAAATTAGTCACGAGAACAGATCTGAAAAAATCGACACACAGTTTATTGTATTTAAATCTATGTAATACTGAAATAAAAAACAACAAACTGTTTTATATTTCTAAATATAAAAACAAAAACTTTGTGAACATTACTAGATTTTTATTTTGGAAACAAACTGCGGAAAACCTTTTATATCAACATATTATAAATCTAAGTTATATATTGGATAAGAAATAATTCATCAAAATAAAAATAAATTAATTCAGCTAGTCGTTTATTTAAGTATCTAAAACTTAGTATCTTTGGTTTCGTTTGTTTTGAATTTCGCGCAAAGCTACACGAGGGCTATCTGCGCTAGCCGTCCCTAACTTAACAGTGTAAGACAAGAGTGAAGGCAGCTAGTCATTACCGCCCACCGCCAACTCTTGGGCTATTCTTTTACCAATGAATAGTGTGATTATCTGTCACATTATAACGCCCCAACGGCTGAAAGGGCGAGCATGTTCGATGTGACGGGGATTCGATGTTCAGTAAAATAATTCAGACTTAGTATTAACAAAGTATTTAGTAGTTCGACACACATCTGGAAATCGACAGTATAACTCAGTATGATTCTGTTAAAGTCAAACCAATACACTAGGTAATGAATTAAAACATTGGAAACTTAAAATCTTGGCTTCATGAGTTTCGTGAGACTTGTTAATTAATTAATAGTTGAATCAAATATATTACTTAAAGTTTGATACTAATCTAACAAATAATAGTTCGGTAAAACATCAGTAACTCTGTAGTTTAACTCACTTCGTTTCTTGACTTTTCACTAAATCACTAGATAATAGTTGAATAAAACATCTGAAACTGTGCATTTTAATAGAATTCCTTGATTTGAAGTAAACCCTAATCCACTGTATGATAGTGATATAAGTAAATTATACTGCAACTTTGTAGCTTAACTCACTTAATCTGTTGGAAGTTAACACTAATCACTATATCATAGTTCCATAAAAAATTAACCAAACATTGTTGCTTCCTCTTACCTTCTAGAAGTTTCATGAATTTCCAGCTGAAATTAAACGGGGTTCAAGTCACATTGCTCTCATAGTAAATTAAATATTTTCAAACATCCTTAGCCAGATGTGTTAAGGCTTTTGACTGGTAATCTGAGGGTCGTAGGTTCGAATACCCGTCGAATCAAACATGCTTGCCCTTTCAGCCGTGGGGGCGTTATAATGTGAAAGTCAATCCCACTATTCGTTGGTAAAAGAGTAGCTCAAAAGTTGGCGGTGAATGGTGACGACTATCTGCCTTCTCTCTAGTTTTACACTGTTAAATTAGGGACGGCTAGCACAGATAGCCCTCGTGTAGCTTTGCGTGAAATCAAAACCAAAAACAAACAAACATCCTTGTATAAAATTCTGGAACTGCCACTAGGTTACGAGGAACTAACTGAATAGTTTATTCAGTTTAAGCTCAAAAATGTATCCTATCAAGCTGCTTGAAACTTGGCTTTAACTCACTAAATATTATTTTGACTAAAACATTTCAAATTTAGTTCGCAAAACCACCTGAAGCATTTACAAGAGAAAATGTTGTTTTTTGTTGTTTATTTTAGAAATGTCACAAAAGCTACGTAAGGATTATCTACATAAAGGCGTAGCTAATTCAGAACTGATAAACAAGAGAGAAAGTAGTTAATAAGCAGCACTCGCCGCCAACGTCTTATCTTCTCTCGCTCGAATAAATATTTAAATTTGACAATCGCTCTTATAGCGCACAAATTGAAGAGTATAGATAGGCCACCTGTATTTTATGAGTAACTTCTCGTTAAAACGCCTTAAAATTTACACAAACTTACCGAAACGCCACAAATTTGATATTAGATTAACACGAGGAAGTCCCATGGTACAAACTTACAACGTTAAAATACGGAATTTGATTCCCCGCGATGGAAAAAGCGCAGATAACCCATTATGTAGCTTTGAGTGAAAATAAACAAATGTATAAAAAAGTCATTTCTTTTATACACACCTTCTTTATAACTTTAGAATTTAATGTCTAACGAATAATTAAAAATATTCTAACCACCAAAATTAATAAAATTTAATTCTTAGTGAGTATGAGGTTTGTTTTTAACAGTGTGTGGTTTTCTAAAGGTGAAGCCACATATGGCTATCTGCTGTGTCTACAAAGAGGAAACAAACCATTAATTTGAGCTTTTTAAATCTGTAGTCTGACTTATCGCTGCCCCATCTGGGAACTGTACTCAGTAGATAATATGAGCTTAAACTAAGCTTTAATCATGAACACGTATGATACTTCGAAATGTTTAAAACATCTCTTGTATAGTGGAGCTTCACCATATTACTAAAAATCTACGTCTTTAAAAGTCAGTATGTTAGTGGAATTTAAACGTGTTAATTAAGAACTGTGTGTTTAAAATTAAACATACTAAACATACAAAGTCAGTATCTTAGTGGAGTTCGAACATGTTAATTCAAAACTATGTGTTTAAACATACTAAGTCAGTATGTTAGTAGAGTTCCAACATGTTAATTCAGAACTATGTGTTTAAATTAAACATACTAAGTCAGTATGTTAGTAGAGTTCCAACATGTTAATTCAGAACTATGTGTTTAAACATACTAAGTCAGTATGTTAGTAGAGTTCCAACATGTTAATTCAGAACTATGTGTTTAAACATACTATGTCAGTATGTTAGTAGAGTTCCAACATGTTAATTCAGAATTATGTGTTTAAATTAAACATACTATGTCAGTATGGTAGTAGAGTTCCAACATGTTAATTCAAAACTATGTGTTTAAACATACTAAGTCAGTATGTTAGTAGAGTTCCAACATGTTAATTCAGAACTATGTGTTTAAACATACTAAGTCAGTATGTTAGTAGAGTTCCAACATGTTAATTCAGAACTATGTGTTTAAACATACTAAGTCAGTATGTTAGTAGAGTTCCAACATGTTAATTCAGAACTATGTGATTCAATTAAACATACTAAGTCAGTATGTTAGTAGAGTTCCAACATGTTAATTCAGAACTATGTGTTTAAACATACTAAGTCAGTATGTTAGTAGAGTTCCAACATGTTAATTCAGAACTATGTGTTTAAATTAAACATACTAAGTCAGTATGTTAGTAGAGTTCCAACATGTTAATTCAGATCTATGTGTTTAAACATACTAAGTCAGTATGTTAGTAGAGTTCCAACATGTTAATTCAGAACTATGTGTTTAAAATTAAACACATAGTTAGTGACGATATGTTAGTGACGTTCCAGGATATTAATCAAGAACTACGTTTTTAAAATTAAACATACTAAGTCAGTGGATAACTTGAATTCAATCTACAAAATGTATTATAACGTGTTTCTAAATCATCAGTTTGAAAAAGTAAAAATTCTGTCTGCTATTTTTTTGCATAAAACAACATGTAATAACAATTTTATTGTTGTTGTTTTTCACAAAATGGATGGTGATTAGGGCACCCGACTCATTATCTGAGGATCGCGGGTTCGAATTTCCATCACACCAAATATATTCGCCATTTCAGCTGTGGGGGGTGTTATAATTTTACGGTTAATTCTACTATTCGTTAGCAAAAGAGCATCTTAAGAGTTTGCGGTGGGCGGTGATGAGTAGCTGCCTTCCCTGTAGCCTTACACTGTTAAATTAGGGACGACTAGCGCAGATAGCCCTAGTGTAACTTTGCGCGGAATTCAAACATAAACAAGTAAAATTTATCCTGCAAAATAAATCAACTCATAAATAGACGTGATTATATCAGAAAACAACGTTGACATTGTTGTTGGGTTTTGAAACATTAAGTCCGAAATATTGTTACTTAATCATCTTGGGCATATTTTTAAAATGGAATTTGAATGTGAGATTACATAACGACCATTTGATATTTGTAAATATTTTATACATTTTCTGTTTGTTTATTTTTCGATTATTTTCTGGTAAAGGGTATACGATATTAAGAGCAAACATTTTGAATAAATAAATGCACATTACATTTAATCATCATTATTTATAAAATAGTTTGTCATCAGTGTTTTCATTGAACGATATTAGATGAACTTTCTTTTTTTTACAAAAATGTATGTTTGTTTGTTTCTGAATTTCGTTCAAAGCTACACGAGGGCTATCTGCGCTAGCCGTCTCTAATTTAGCAATGTAAGACTAGAGGGAAGGCAGTTAGTTATCACCACCCACCGCCAACTCTTGGGATACTCTTTTACTAAGGAATAGTGGGATTAACAGTCACATTATAACGCCCCCACGGCTGAATAGGCGAGCATGTTTGGTTCGACAGGGATTCGAACCCGCGACTCTAACATTACCAATCGAGCGCCTTATCCCACCTGGCCCTACTGGGCCAAAATGTATTTGTTTGTTTGAAGTTAATCACAAAGCTACACAATGAGCTGTCGGTGCTCTGCCTACCACGGGTATCAAAACCGATCTCTAGCTTTGTAAGTCCGCAAACATACTGCTGTGTCTCTGGGGAAATGCCCATCTGATGGCACAGCGTTATGTCTGTGAACTTACAAAGCTAGAAACCGGTTTTGATACTCGTGGTGGGCAGAGCACAGACAGCCCATTGTGTATCTTTGTGATTAACTACGAACAACCTTTCGTATGGTTCTTTATTATTTGTATTTCTTTTTTTTTCTTACTCTTTGCTGTCAAAATTAAATGCACATCGCGGTGCATCTAGTTGTGAAAAGCTTTAAGATTGATCTTTGTAAAATAGAAAGTGCCTTTTCCTTATCATTTTGCTGGACAATACCTACGAAACAATAGGTTGCGAGTTTCTCTACGTCATTATAACGAGTAGATTGAAAGCTTTGTCTCGGAAGAAGTATTATAAATATGGAAAGTATTTTGAAAACGATAAGAATTCAAGCGTGATTTTGGAAAGACACAGGTTATCTAACTTACTGCACATACCGTTTTGATCTCAGGATGTTTTGTTAGTACGAGCTCGAAAAAGATATCATCTCTTCCAAACTCCTGAAATGACTTGGACTACCAATCATTTGAGGTTAATAGTATGCTATCCAATCAAGGTTTTTCTATCGTTTCTTTCTAAATATCTTAATACCGTGTAATTGTATTAGCTTCCATGAATCGCATACATAATAAATGGTAAGGTATCTGTTTCACATTCTTCAGATAACGGCCGTTGTTGTTTCTATTGCCTTGACGAGTAAAGGTTTTGTCTCAAGGTATTCCACTTCGTTTGACACATTAATTATGTAAATACATATTATTTTTTTTTACATTTTAATTTTCTATACGTATTAGAATCTGCACACCAACTCTTGGATACTAGCAAACGTAAGTGAGAGGATACACTAATAAGGCACAGTTATAAACTACGAAAATACCTCAAAATCACAGAAAATTTTCTCCGCGTGCACGAGGTACTACTTTTAGTCGGTTCTATCTGGTCTAATTTAATTTAAGCTCAGGAATGATGAATTACTAGTAGTTTTTCTTCCCAGTTGACCTCATTAATCATGTGATTAACCGAAGTCTCCTGACGGTATTTGCATTTCTGTAAGCTCCATTTCACGATAGTGTAGCAATTTTAATTACGGCTGGAAATATTATCGCTCCGGGTTGGAAAAGAACACAGACAACTAGCACTTGGAAGATACAAAGAGCTGACGAAAACAAAAAATAGAGTTCAGATAGGGGCTGAAAAGCTATTGGTGCTTGCTTTCTATTTTCCCTGGCGTGTGTGTTGTAAATTGTAGCCAAACGAGGAGTGAAATGAGAGGAACATTAAATAAACGATCAATGTTAACACACTAAACACTTGTATACGGGAATTTATAGAAATACGCTTAAGAAGTGATACAGTTTGAACATGCATGAATGCCCAAGGATTTCACATTGCTTCATATTACCATGAATTACATTTCGTGACCAGAAGCGATCACCGAGCATGAAAAAAAAAAAAAAATGAACGCATGTTCAAAGTTAAGTAATCACATTTTCTGAGAACAGAACACAAGCATAATAATTGTCTCGTGTTACGTGATGTACTAAGTCCAAGGTGACAAAAGGTAAGATTTCAATGGAGATATCGTGTTACGTGATGAACCAGATCAATGCATTTTTATAACAACGCAAATTATTTTAGGATAATATAACAAACGGTTGTTTCTAAATTTAGTAGTACATATATAGATGTTTTCGAATCAAAACAACTTGGCATGTGGAACTAATGCTGGTTGTTACAAAGAATGACATGACTTGCTCGCTAAAGTACCCCCCTCCTATCAGTAATAATGTAAACATTAAATATATTATATAGTCCAAAAGTGTATTTATTTGATATTGCCGTATATATATCCACCATTCATCTCTGATGAAAAAAAAAAATCGAATTTGTTGCCCATAAGTTCTGTGAAAGCTCCAAAATTAAGTTGTCCTAACTTGTATTTCCCCATTTCTTCAAATTTGTGTATTATTGTTATAACCCATCTTCTTCACTTATTCTAAAACTTGTATTTAAGCGTTTGCTCTATTGTTGCTTAGCGTGGAATGGAATCGAAGTTTTACGTCATTTTCTCTTTGTTGCAACATTTGCATCCGAAGAAAGTCGTTTCGTCCAGAACTTCGTACTAAGAAAAGCATGGTTTTAGGGTTGTAAGTATTCCATGTGTTATTGAAATGAAATGTTTATGTTTGCCATCCACTATATAAGTTAATAACACTCCTGTACTAAATTACACTTTTTGTAAACTTATTAAAGGAATAATCTTACATATTTGATGATATTCTATACTAAATTATTTTTTATGGGAGTTTTGTATGAGTTTTATGATAATTATAACATACGTAACCTTGAAATATAAGACTTTAAGCCGTCGTATTGTACACGTTGGTGAAAGTTTTGGCCCAGGTAATTGTGTTGTATACGTTAGATGACAGTTTTATCTTAGGTAATATTTTTATAAAATGTATCACGAAAGATTTTTCCCAAGTAATATTATTTATTATTATATAAGTATAATGTAAGTTTTTCCCAAGTAATTGTTTGTTTTGAATTTCGCACAAAGCTCTCGAGGGCTATCTGCCCTAGCCGTCCCTAATTTAGCAATGAGGGAAGGCAGCTAGTCATCACTACCCACCGCCAACTCTTGGGCTACTCTTTTATCAACAAATAGTGGGATTGACCATCACATTATATCTCCCCCACGGTTGAAAGGGCGAGCATGTTTGGTGCGACCGGGATTCGAATTCGCGACCCTCGGGTTACTAGTATAACGCCTTTACACGATTGGCCATGCCGGGTCGTCCGAAGTAATATTATTTATTATTATATAAGTAAAATGTAAGTTTTTTCCAAGCAATATTATTTATTATTGTATAAGTAAAATGTAAGTTTTTTCCAAGTAATATTATTCATTATTGTATAAGTAAAATGTAAGTTTTTTCCAAGTAATATTATTTATTATTGTATAAGTAAAATGTAAGTTTTTTCCAAGTAATATTATTTATTATTATATAAGTATAATGTAAGTTTTTTCCAAGTAATATTGTTTATTATTGTATAAGTAAAATGTAAGTTTTTTCCAAGTAATATTATTTATTATTATATAAGTATAATGTAAGTTTTGGTCTTTAATAACATTGGTATATAATCCTGACGGAATTTTTTCCTTAGTAATTCTTATATGAGCTTCTTGTAAGTTTTCTTGCAAGTAACATTCTTGTATAAGTAATTTTGTATATAAGTTTAGTGGAAGTTTCTTGTTTTTTTCGAGGTGACCTTGTTTTATAAGGTTGACAGAATTGTTGTCCTAAATGGCCTATTTTTTAATGAGCTTGATGAAGTTACTGGGCTGAGTGACTTTGTTACACAAACATGGTAGAGTTTTGGTGCTAGGAGGCTTTGCTATACAAAAATGATGACTTCTTATACAAGCTTGATGGATGATTTGGGCTAAGTGATTTTTGTACAATATTGGTAGAGTTATTGGGCTAAATAAGTTTGTTATACAAACTTGATCCGTATGTTGTAGTGGTTTTGTTATACAAACTTGATGGATGTATTGGGCTAAGTGACTTTATTATACGGACATAACGGAATTATTGGGCTAAATGATTTTGTTATACAAATGTGATGGATATCTTGAGCTAAGTGACCTTGTCATACAGATTCGATGGATATCTTGGTATAAATAACCTTGTTATACAAGTGTGATGGATGTCTTGAGCTGAGTGACCTTGTTATACAAGTGTGATGGATATCTTGAGCTGAGTAACCTTGTTATACAGACTTGGCTGAGTTATCACTAACATAACCACTGCGTAAAGGTAATGGGAAGATTGTTTTGTTTCTTCAAACATAACCCCCCAGTGACACAGCGATATGTCTACTAACCTACAACACTAGGAACTGGGCTTCGATACCCGTGGTGGGTAGAGCACAGATAACCAGTTATGTAGCTCTGTGCTTGGTCACAAAGAAAGACTTTAGACGTTGTTGAGATTTATACAGAAAATGAATATTAGTAGATGGAGTCACATAATAAATTATCTCTTATAATAATACGAGTACTCAGTTGTCTGTCCTGAAATTGTGCGCCCACCTTACTGTCTAAATACGTAAGCACGCCACTTTATTGTTTGTTTGTTGTTGTTGTTTTTAATTTCGCGCAAAGCTATTCAAGGGCTATCTGCGCTAACCGCTCATAATTTAGCAGTGCAAGACTAAAGGGATGGCAGTTAGTCAACACCACCCACCACCAACTCTTGAGATACTCTTTCTTCAATGAATAGTTGAACTGACAGTCATATTATAACGTCCTTACGGCTGAAAATGCTAGCATGTTCGACGAGAATTCGAACTCGCGACCCTCAGATTGCGAGTCGAGTGCCTCAACTATCATTTCAACACTTTAAGACCTTTATCTCTATAATTTACGTAGTTGAATTAAAATATTTTGTGAAGTGTTACTAGTGTTTAGTAACGATTAAATGTTAGTAAAATGAAACTGTGCCTATCTTCTAATTAGTTAAATAACAGTGTTCAAGGATAAACAATATTATGAATAATTATTGGACTGAGTGTATAAGAAAATTTTAATAGAACCTTTATCTCAAAATTTACAAGGAACAGGTTATTTGAAATGAACTATGACCTTCTCGTGATTTATAACTGTTGAAGATGTGTTCTGGTATCTACAAAAGGATTCACCAACCCGCGATAAGCTGCTCATGACGTAACATGTTTCGAGATTTTATGAAAGATTTTATCAAGAAGGGTAGAGCCAGTTAGGAGCTCTGTGCGTGTGTTCAGAAGATTGAAATTAATTTAGTTACGTATAGATAATCGAACGATGCGTGTTACTCCCGGGTTAATGGATAAATCACTGCAATTTACCAACTGACTTTTTACCATCATTTTCTATAATTACGTAGAAATGGTCATCATTACCGTAAGTTCAAAGTGCGATGTATAAAAGTCCGGTAATTGTCTTTTGTTTTTTGTGTTTTTTTATATTTACCGAAGTTTATGTTAGCATTTGATTTGTTTTAATGTTTTATTTTGTAAGTTGAAAGTGTCAGAATGGGTATACAGTTCACACTATAAATTTTTAATGTCATTGGCCATCTATCTGCTACAGTTCTCTGTTCAGGAGATACGATTCAGCTAAAGACTTTTTTCATAAACTTAGTTGGGCGATTTAACGAGGTATAAGTGGTTGTACGTTGTTTCTTAATAAAGCAAGTTTCGAACAAATATTTAACTAAATAAGTACTGGGAAACATTAAAAAATGGCCATATATAAGATGTTAGTACGTGTAACATCTGAAAGTATTTGTAGAATATTGAGGCTTCGCTCCAAATTATCAGTGAACTAATCTTGCGATACACCAATAAGCGAGCGAGATCTACTAGGCTACATCAAAGATGAGAACTCAAAAAAATCAGAAGAAAAACTTTAGTTTTCTATTATTTCGTGTTAGTCGCTGCTTTGTGCAGAAAGTTTACATACAGTTATTTAATAAGCGGAATCTAATTGATAGTTAGAGATATGACAGGTTTGGAACGGAGTTTCAGTAGTTACCTTTCTTCAGTTACCATGGGAAAACACGTGTGTGGGTACAGTGTTAGTTTCTCTTGTTTTGATAGAATTCGTAGGATTTATTTACATATTAATGACATGGTAATTATGACGGTTGGATTATCGTAACTTATTAATGAAGATCTTGCGTATATTATTCACAACTGCTTTGTATCGATGTTGTTGTTTTTTTCTCGTCATTTTCGAAAATGTTGAAACAAATATTTGCATATGTTGTTCTTACCAAGAATAATTATACGAAGGAACTGGTAATGGTTTACTTTTTCTGCCGTTATTCCTTGTTTCGAAATTTCGTAAATGATGGATTTGTTTTGTTTTTGTTTTTACTTGAAAAGGTAAATTTGACACGCGAGGGAAAGTATTATAATTCTGAAATAAATAGAAACTCACAATAAATGTGTGTACTACAAAACAGCGTGACATTTAGCTATTTCAATCTATTTTCCACAGTTAACTCGTCTTTATGGCCTTAAATCCTTGCAATTATGTTTTCTGTTAACAGCGTCTACGACAACCTAATGACAAGCCCACTGGTACCAAAAGAGTAAATAAGTAAATGTACTAACTATACACTTACCAAACAATAAAAATGTACTAACTATACACTTACCAAACAATAAAAATGTACTAACTGTACACTTACCAAACAATAAAAATGTACTAACTGTACACTTACCAAACAATAAAAATGTACTAACTGTACACTTACCAAACAATAAAAATGTACTAACTGTACACTTACCAAACAATTAAAATGTACTAACTATACACTTACCAAACAATAAAAATGTACTAACTGTACACTTACCAAACAATTAAAATGTACTAACTGTACACTTACCAAACAATAAAAATGTACTAACTGTACACTTACCAAACAATAAAAATGTACTAACTGTACACTTACCAAACAATAAAAATGTACTAACTGTACACTTACCAAACAATAAAAATGTACTAACTGTACACTTACCAAACAATAAAAATGTACTAACTGTACACTTACCAAACAATAAAATGTACTAACTATACATTTACCAAACAATAAAAATGTACTAACTATACACTTACCAAACAATAAAAATGTACTAACTATACACTTACCAAACAATAAAATGTAATTAACTATACACTTACCAAACAATAAAATGTACTTACTATACACTTACCAAACAATAAAAATGTACTAACTATACACTTACCAAACAATAAAATGTACTAACTGTACACTTACCAAACAATAAAATGTACTAACTTAACTGTACACTTACCAAACAATAAAAATGTACTTAACTGTACACCTTACCAAACAATAAAAATGTACTAACTGTACACTTACCAAACAATTAAAATGTACTAACTGTACACTTACCAAACAATAAAAATGTACTAACTATACACTTACCAAACAATAAAAATGTACTAACTGTACACTTACCAAACAATAAAAATGTACTAACTATACACTTACCAAACAATTAAAATGTAAAATTAACTATACACTTACCAAACAATAAAAATGTAAATTAACTGTACACTTACCAAACAATAAAAATGTAATTAACTGTACACTTACCAAACAATAAAAAAATGTACTAACTATACACCCTTACCAAGCAATAAAATGTACTAACTGTACACTTACCAAACAATTAAAATGTACTAACTGTACACTTTACCAAACAATAAAAAATGTACTAACTATACACTTACCAAACAATAAAATGTACCTAACTGTACACTTTACCAAACAATAAAAATGTACTAACTATACATTTACCAAACAATAAAAATGTACTAACTATACACTTACCAAACAATTAAAATGTACTAACTGTACACTTACCAAACAATTAAAATGTACTAACTGTACACTTACCAAACAATTAAAATGTACTAACTATACACTTACCAAACAATAAAAATGTACTAACTGTACACTTACCAAACAATAAAATGTACTAACTGTACACTTACCAAGCAATAAAAATGTACCATTGACTCTACACTTACCAAACAATAAAAATGTACTAACTATACACTTACCAAACAATAAAAATGTACTAACTGTACACTTACCAAACAATAAAAATGTAATAACTGTACACTTTACCAAACAATAAAATGTACTAACTGTACACTTACCAAACAATAAAAATGTACTTAACTGTACACTTACCAAACAATAAAATGTACTAACTGTACACTTACCAAACAATAAAAATGTAAAATTAACTATACACTTACCAAACAATAAAAATGTAATTAACTGTACATTTACCAAACAATAAAATGTAAATTAACTGTACACTTACCAAACAATAAAAATGTACCGTTAACTGTACACTTACCAAACAATAAAAATGTACTAACTGTACACTTACCAAACAATAAAAAATGTACTAACTGTACACTTACCAAACAATAAAAAATGTACTAACTGTACACTTACCAAACAATAAAAAATGTACTAACTATACATTTACCAAACAATAAAAATGTACTTAACTATACACTTACCAAACAATAAAAATGTACTAACTGTACACTTTACCAAACAATAAAATGTACTAACTGTACACTTTACCAAACAATAAAATGTACTTAACTATACACTTACCCAAACAATAAAATGTACTAACTGTACACTTACCAAACAATAAAAATGTACTAACTATACACTTACCAAACAATAAAAAATGTACTTAACTATACATTTACCAAACAATAAAATGTAAATTAACTATACATTTACCAAACAATAAAAATGTAATTAACTATACACTTACCAAACAATAAAATGTACTAACTGTACACTTACTCAAACAATAAAAATGTACTTAACTGTACATTTACCAAACAATAAAAATGTACTAACTATACATTTACCAAGCAATAAAATGTACTAACTGTACACTTACCAAACAATAAAATGTACTAACTATACACTTACCAAACAATAAAATGTACTAACTGTACACCTTACCAAACAATAAAATGTACTAAACTATACACTTACCAAAACAATAAAATGTACCAACTATACACTTACCAAACAATAAAAATGTACTAACTATACACTTACCAAACAATAAAAATGTACTAACTATACATTTACCAAGCAATAAAAATGTACTAACTATACACTTACCAAACAATAAAATGTACCATTGACTCTACATTTACCAAACAATAAAAATGTACTAACTATACATTTACCAAACAATAAAAAAATGTACTAACTGTACATTTACCAAGCAATAAAAATGTACCATTGACTCTACACTTACCAAACAATAAAAATGTACTAACTATACATTTACCAAGCAATAAAAATGTACTAACTATACACTTACCAAACAATAAAATGTACCATTGACTCTACATTTACCAAACAATAAAAATGTACTAACTATACACTTACCAAACAATAAAAATGTACTAACTGTACACTTACCAAACAATAAAAATGTACTAACTGTACACTTACCAAACAATAAAAAAAACTACTATACATTTACCAAGCAATAAAATGTACTAACTGTACACTTACCAAACAATAAAAAATGTAAAATTAACTGTACACTTACCAAACAATAAAATGTACTTAACTGTACATTTACCAAGCAATAAAATGTACTTAACTGTACACTTACCAAACAATAAAATGTACTAACTATACATTTACCAAACAATAAAAATGTACTAACTATACACTTACCAAACAATAAAATGTAAAATTAACTATACATTTACCAAACAATAAAATGTACTAACTATACACTTACCAAACAATAAAATGTACTAACTATACACTTACCAAACAATAAAAAATGTACTTGACTGTACACTTACCAAACAATAAAAAATGTAATTGACTCTACACTTACCAAACAATAAAAATGTACTAACTATACATTTACCAAGCAATAAAAATGTACTAACTGTACACTTACCAAACAATAAAAATGTACTAACTATACACTTACCAAACAATAAAAATGTACCATTAACTGTACATTTACCAAACAATAAAAATGTACTAACTGTACACTTACCAAACAATAAAAATGTACTAACTATACACTTACCAAACAATAAAAATGTACTAACTATACATTTACCAAACAATAAAAATGTACTAACTATACATTTACCAAGCAATAAAAATGTACTAACTATACACTTACCAAACAATAAAATGTACCATTGACTCTACATTTACCAAACAATAAAAATGTACTAACTATACACTTACCAAACAATAAAAATGTACTAACTGTACACTTACCAAGCAATAAAAATGTACCATTGACTCTACACTTACCAAACAATAAAAATGTACTAACTATACATTTACCAAGCAATAAAAATGTACTAACTATACACTTACCAAACAATAAAATGTACCATTGACTCTACATTTACCAAACAATAAAAATGTACCAACTATACACTTACCAAAACAATAAAAATGTAATTAACTGTACATTTACCAAGCAATAAAATGTACTTAACTGTACATTTACCAAACAATAAAATGTACCATTGACTCTACATTTACCAAACAATAAAAAATGTACTAACTATACACTTACCAAACAATAAAATGTACTTAACTATACATTTACCAAGCAATAAAATGTACTAACTATACACTTACCAAACAATAAAATGTACCATTGACTCTACATTTACCAAACAATAAAAATGTACTAACTATACACTTACCAAACAATAAAAATGTACTAACTGTACACTTACCAAGCAATAAAAATGTACCATTGACTCTACACTTACCAAACAATAAAATGTAATTAACTATACATTTACCAAGCAATAAAAATGTACCTTAACTATACACTTACCAAACAATAAAATGTACTAAACTATACACTTACCAAACAATAAAAAAATGTACTTAACTATACATTTACCAAGCAATAAAATGTAATTAACTATACACTTACCAAACAATAAAATGTACCATTGACTCTACATTTACCAAACAATAAAATGTACTAACTATACACTTACCAAACAATAAAATGTACTTAACTGTACACTTTACCAAGCAATAAAAATGTACCATTGACTCTACACTTACCAAACAATAAAAATGTACTAACTATACATTTACCAAGCAATAAAAATGTACTAACTATACACTTACCAAACAATAAAATGTACCATTGACTCTACATTTACCAAACAATAAAAAAAATGTATTAACTATACACTTACCAAACAATAAAAAAATGTACCATTAACTGTACATTTACTAGGCAATAAAATGTACTAACTGTACATTTACCAAGCAATAAAATGTACCATTGACTCTACACTTACCAAACAATAAAATGTACTAACTATACACTTACCAAACAATAAAATGTACCACTAACTATACATTTACCAAGCAATAAAAAATGTACTAACTATACATTTACCAAACAATAAAATGTACTTGACTGTACATTTACCAAGCAATAAAATGTACCATTGACTCTACATTTACCAAACAATAAAAATGTAATTAACTATACATTTACCAAGCAATAAATAAAATGTACTAACTATACACTTACCAAACAATAAAATGTACCATTGACTCTACATTTACCAAACAATAAAAATGTACCATTAACTATACACTTACCAAACAATAAAATGTACCATTGACTGTACACTTTACCAAGCAATAAAATGTACTAACTGTACATTTACCAAACAATAAAATGTACCATTGACTCTACATTTACCAAACAATAAAATGTACTAACTATACATTTACCAAGCAATAAAATGTACTAACTATACACTTACCAAACAATAAAATGTACCATTGACTCTACATTTACCAAACAATAAAATGTACCAAACTATACACTTACCAAACAATAAAAATGTACTAACTGTACACTTACCAAGCAATAAAAATGTACTAACTGTACATTTACCAAGCAATAAAAATGTACCATTGACTCTACACTTACCAAACAATAAAAATGTACTAACTATACATTTACCAAGCAATAAAAATGTACTAACTATACACTTACCAAACAATAAAATGTACCATTGACTCTACATTTACCAAACAATAAAAATGTACTAACTATACATTTACCAAACAATAAAATGTAAATTAACTGTACACTTTACCAAGCAATAAAATGTACTAACTGTACACTTACCAAACAATAAAATGTACCATTGACTCTACATTTACCAAACAATAAAATGTACTAACTATACATTTACCAAGCAATAAAAAATGTACTAACTATACATTTACCAAACAATAAAATGTACCATTGACTCTACATTTACCAAACAATAAAAATGTACTAACTATACACTTACCAAACAATAAAATGTACTTACCTTAAAAATAAAAAATGTACTTAACTGTACATTTACCAAACAATAAAATGTACCATTGACTCTACATTTACCAAACAATAAAATGTACTTAACTATACATTTACCAAACAATAAAATGTACCATTGACTATACATTTACCAAACAATAAAATGTACCATTGACTCTACATTTACCAAACAATAAAATGTACCATTGACTATACATTTACCAAACAATAAAATGTACCATTGACTCTACATTTACCAAACAATAAAATGTACTTAACTATACATTTACCAAACAATAAAAATGTACCATTGACTATACAAACAATAAAAATGTACCTAAACAATAAAAAAATGTACCATTGACTCTACATTTACCAAACAATAAAATGTACTAACTATACATTTACCAAACAATAAAAAATGTACTATTGACTATACACTTACCAAACAATAAAAAATAACTACCATTGACTCTACATTTACCAAACAATAAAATGTACCATTGACTATACATTTACCAAACAATAAAATGTACTAACTATACATTTACTAAAACAATTAAAACAATAAAATTACCATTGACTCTACATTTACCAAACAATAAAATGTACTAACTGTACATTTACCAAACAATAAAATGTACTAACTGTACATTTACCAAACAATAAAATGTACCATTGACTCTACATTTACCAAACAATAAAATGTACTAACTGTACATTTACCAAACAATAAAAAAAAAACCATACTAACTATACATTTACCAAACAATAAAATGTACCATTGACTCTACATTTACCAAACAATAAAATGTACTAACTATACATTTACCAAACAATAAAATGTACCATTGACTCTACATTTACCAAAACAATAAAATGTACTAACTGTACATTTACCAAACAATAAAATGTACCATTGACTCTACATTTACCAAACAATAAAATGTACCATTGACTCTACATTTACCAAACAATAAAATGTAAAATTAACTGTACATTTACCAAACAATAAAATGTAAATTGACTAACATTTACCAAAACAATAAAATGTACCATTGACTCTACATTTACCAAACAATAAAATGTACTTAACTATACATTTACCAAACAATAAAATGTACCATTGACTCTACATTTACTAAACAATAAAATGTACATTAACTATACATTTACCAAACAATAAAATGTACCATTGACTCTACATTTACCAAACAATAAAATGTACTAACTATACATTTACCAAACAATAAAATGTACCATTGACTCTACACTTACCAAACAATAAAAATGTACTAACTATACATTTACCAAACAATAAAAATGTACCATTGACTCTACATTTACCAAACAATAAAAATGTACTAACTATACATTTACCAAACAATAAAAATGTACCATTGACTCTACATTTACCAAACAATAAAAATGTACTAACTATACATTTACCAAACAATAAAAATGTACCATTGACTCTACATTTACCAAACAATTAAAATGTACCATTGACTCTACATTTAACAAGCAATAAAAATGTACTAACTGTACATTTACCAAACAATAAAAATGTACCATTGACTCTACATTTACCAAGCAATAAAAATGTACTAACTGTACATTTACCAAACAATAAAAATGTACCATTGACTCTACATTTACCAAGCAATAAAATGTACTAACTATACATTTACCAAACAATTAAAATGTACCATTGACTCTACATTTACCAAACAATAAAATGTACCATTGACTGTACATTTACCAAACAATAAAATGTACCATTGACTCTACATTTACCAAGCAATAAAATGTACTAACTATACATTTACCAAACAATAAAATGTACCATTGACTCTACATTTACCAAACAATAAAATGTACCATTGACTCTACATTTACCAAACAATAAAAATGTATTAACTGTACATTTACCAAACAATAAAATGTACCATTGACTCTACATTTACCAAGCAATAAAATGTACTTAAAACTTTACATTTACCAAACAATAAAATGTACCATTGACTCTACATTTACCAAGCAATAAAATGTACTAACTATACATTTACCAAACAATTAAAATGTAACCATTGACTCTACATTTACTAAGCAATAAAATGTACTAACTGTACATTTACCAAACAATAAAAATGTACCATTGACTCTACATTTACCAAGCAATAAAAATGTACTAACTATACATTTACCAAACAATAAAAATGTACCATTGACTCTACATTTACCAAGCAATAAAAATGTACTAACTATACATTTACCAAACAATAAAAATGTACCATTGACTCTACATTTACCAAACAATAAAAATGTACTAACTATACATTTACCAAACAATAAAAATGTACTACCAACTCTACATTTACAATAAAATGTCTACTGATCCTACATTTACCAAGCAATAAAAATTTATTGCTGATTCTATATTTACCAAACAATAAAAACGTACTACTGACTCTACATTTACCAAACAATAAAACTGTACTACTGACTCAACGTTTACCAAACAATAAAAATATACTACTGACTCTACATTTGCAAAACAATAAAAAGGTACTGCTGATTACATTTACTAAACAATAAAAATATACAATTGACTAAAATTAGGTATATACAATCAACTAATATATTCAATCAAATACTGTTAGTATAAGGAAAATCCAAGGTAGAGGGAATAAAATAAGTTGTACAGTGGAGAGCATTCAAAGACACATTACATGTACAGTGGAGAGCATTCAAAGACACATTACATGTACAGTGGAGAGCATTCAAAGACACGTTACATGTACAGTGGAGAGCATTCAAAGACACACGTTACATGTACAGTGGAGAGTATTCAAAGACACATTACATGTACAGTGGAGAGCATCAAAGACACGTTACATGTACAGTGGAGAGCATTCAAAGACACGTTACATGTACAGTGGAGAGCATTCAAAGACACGTTACATGTACAGTGGAGAGCATTCAAAGACACATTACATGTACAGTGGAGAGCATTCAAAGACACGTTACATGTACAGTGGAGAGCATTCAAAGACACGTTACATGTACAGTGGAGAGCATTCAAAGACACGTTACATGTACAGTGGATAGCATTCAAAGACACGTTACATGTACAGTGGAGAGCATTCAAAGACACGTTACATGTACAGTGGAGAGCATTCAAAGACACGTTACATGTACAGTGGAGAGCATTCAAAGACACGTTACATGTACAGTGGAGAGCATTCAAAGACACGTTACATGTACAGTGGAGAGCACAAAGACACGTTACATGTACAGTGGAGCATTCAAAGACACATTACATGTACAGTGGAGAGCATTCAAAGACACATTACATGTACAGTGGAGAGCATTCAAAGACACGTTACATGTACAGTGGAGAGCATTCAAAGACACATTACATGTACAGTGGAGAGCATTCAAAGACACGTTACATGGGTATTTATTGGGCGAACTTCTCTGTCAAGTAGTTCAAAAATACCTCTTATAGAAGAAATATACGGATACATTTCTTTATCGCGTAAAGCAGAACACTCCTTATAAGAAAAGAAATTCAATTTATAAATATATATTTGGTACACTTGTCTGTCACGTAGTGCAAAAAATTCTATTGTAATTATAGAATTTGAATTTATCAGAAAAGTACTGAATACGACAGCTCGTGTGGTGAAGAAAACACCTCTTATAATAGTTTGTTTAGAATTACGCACAAAGCTACACAATGCTACCACGGGTATAGAAACCTGGTTTTTAATTTTACATTATAGGAAGTGTATGTAATACATTGTGTCTTGTAGTGCAGAAAAAATTTATAAAAAAGAAATGTATCAAAAACATATAGAACAAACTTACGAGCTAAGAAAATCTTTAACGGCAGAAAGTCACCGGCAAAATGTAAGATGTCCATGTAAGACATATACTATATAAATTATAGACATATGTTAACAAGTACAGAATTTCAAAACTATGTAGAAGGTATACATGTTAATCTTACACTGTACGTACGTCCGTTCTACAATACAGGTAAGTGGAGGGGTCAGTCATATATTGATGAATGATCAATTACATACTTATACAATTTAAATATGAGAAACAGAAACAAAATTCGTGACGAAAATTTAGGTTTGAAAAATCATTCGAGTCTCAAAAAAATTTTATGACTTTAAGAACAACCTAACTTTTATTTCTCTTCGTCCTATTTTAACTATGAGGTTCGCATGTAATTGATGTTATGCAGATCCATTCGGTGCCGGTCACATAGTCAAGTGGTTAGGACGCTCGATTCGTAGTTTGAGGGCCACGGGTTTGAATCCCATTCGCACCAAACACGCTCGCTCTTTCAGCCGTAATGGCGTTATAATGTGACGGTCAATTCCACTATTCGTTGATAAAAGAGTAGCCCAAGTGTTGGCGGTGGGTGGTGATGACTAGCTGCCTTTCCTCTAGTCTTACATTGCTAAATTCGGGACGACTAGCGCAGATAGCCCTCGTGTAGCTTTGCGTGAAATTCAGAAACAAACAAACAAACTCTTCATTGCCTCAATACTTAAGTATGAAGGCTAATAATGCCCAGAACCATGTTTCTTTTCGGCACAATACACATAGTCTATTGCATAAGTTTGTACCTTGCAGCCCATCAAACAAGCTGTTACACACAGTCATCAGAAAAATAAACACATGTTTGTAAAGAAGCTTCTCTAGGTGGTATTCTGAAGTGCAGTAACGTATGAACACATACGTAATATATACTCAACAGAAACACTTATTATAGAGCATGCATTTATGGAATAAATGCAGTGTTTACTTTTACATGGATTGTAGCAACGCCTCTTTTATAAATCGACTTTCGAGCAACTATATACGTATAATGACAAAACATCTATTATATACTCTTCAAAACAAGAAACGCAAAAGGAATATTTTTGTTATTTTAAAGAGAAATATATCTAATAACGTTACAAGCTCAGAGTATGTGATGTTACACGTGTTAAGGCACTGATTGTCAGACCAAAATGACAATAAAAGTTGTGCACTTTGAAAACGGAGGAAAACATCGGATTTTTCGCCAAAACGCATGCGTGTCCAATAAATTTGTTTGAGAGATCTGCATGTTTTGCAAGTGCAACATGTGCAAAATCCCTATAAAAGTGACGGGTTCTCGGTTTCCATAGCTCAGTGTTAAGCCACCGACACGCAATACAGTTACGCCAAGACTGACTGAAGCACAACGCAACAACGCCATTGGTCGCTTGAAGCAGGCGAATCTCGATCAAATGTTGCCAGAGCTGTGAATGACCACCCAAGCCCCATTACAAGGCTATGGAATCGTCACCAACAACATGGAGCAACTCGTGACCATCCACGATCTGGCAGACCTCGTGTGACCACGCCCGCACAAGATCGCAACATCCGATTATGTCACCTTCGGGATAGGACCACCACTGCAACGTCTACTGCCTCAACCATACCAGGGCTGCGTAGGATTTCCGATCAAACCGTACGCAACCGTCTACGAGATGCAGGAATCCGACCTCTACATCCAGTCAGAGGCGTCATCCTCACCCAGCAACATCGTCAAGCACGGCTGCAGTGGACTCGGGCACACGGGTATGACCTCATCGACGATGGAAGCATGTTTGGTTCAGCGATGAATCACGTTTTATGCTTCGTAGGCAGGATGGAAGGACCCGTGTTTACCGTCGCCGAGGTGAACGTTTTGCAGCAAAACAGTGCAGGATGTTGACAGATTTGGTGGTGGCAGCGTCATGATGTGAGCTGCCATCGCCTACAATGCCAGAACAGACCTTTTGCACATTCGAGGGAATCTTACGGCTCAACGATACCTTCGACGAGATTCTTAGGCCCCATGTTCAACCCATCATGGTGAACGTCAACGACGTTTTTCAACATGACAACGCCCGTCTTCCCACAGCCCGACTCACCACTGTCTTTTTGAGACACCACAACATCAACGTTCTTCCCTGGCCCTCCAGATCACCAGATTTAAACCCCATCGAACATCTTTGGGACGGGTTGGACCGACGGCGACAACCTCAACCGCAGACTCCACTTCAGCTTGTAGCAGCTTTGCAGGCTGAGTGGACAGCCATTCCACAGGATGTGATTCGTCATCTCATCGCTTCCATGGGCAGGAGATGCCAAACAGTTATTGATGCTCACGGGGGGCATACTCGTTATTGACGTTGAGTGACGTTAAACTTCACCTAGTGAGAGTGGACTTCGCCTTTGCAGACTTTGGATGTTCAGCAGTGAATGTGCAAAGTTTCACACATGTCATACAGAACTACCCGGAATAAACTTGTTAACAATTTGTCTCATATTTTGCTTTTTGCGTTTCTTTTTTGAAGAATATATTACATAAATACGCAAAATAAGGTATTTTTTTCGCTAAGTGGCTGATACATTTAACTTGAATCAGATTTTGTGAAACTAATATAAGGATGTGTGCGAATGAAAAACATAGATGGGTGTGAAAGAAATGGATTTATTTGAGACATTCTCATATCGTGAGGAAAAAGTTTAAATTTGGAAGACAGTTATAAAACAGTTACCTATCACCCTCATCGTACAGGTATAATTTATAGTTCATCACTTTGTTCATGGTATTTTCGTATAACAATTCAGTTTTTCTTGTGGTTTTAAACGATCTCTTAGCACACTTCTATGCATCATAATGATAAAGGAATGTTGATATATCTACTGCTACTTCTGTACATCATAATGATAAAGGAATGTTGATAGACCAACTGCTACTTCTGTACATCATAATGATAAGGAATTGTTGATAGACCTACTGCTACTTCTGTACATCATAATGATAAAGGAATGTTGATAGACCAACTGCTACTTCTGTACATCATAATGATAAGGAATTGTTGATAGACCTACTGCTACTTCTGTACATCATAATGATAAAGGAATGTTGATAGACCAACTGCTACTTCTGTACATCATAATGATAAGGAATTGTTGATAGACCTACTGCTACTTCTGTACATCATAATGATAAGGAATTGTTGATAGACCTACTGCTACTTCTGTACATCATAATGATAAGGAATTGTTGATAGACCTACTGCTACTTCTGTACATCATAATGATAAAGGAATGTTGATAGACCAACTGCTACTTCTGTACATCATAATGATAAGGAATTGTTGATAGACCTACTGCTACTTCTGTACATCATAATGATAAAGGAATGTTGATAGACCAACTGCTACTTCTGTACATCATAATGATAAAGGAATGTTGATAGACCTACTTCTACTTCTGTACATCATAATGATAAAGGAATGTTGATAGACCTACTTCTACTTCTGTACATCATAATGATAAAGGAATGTTGATAGACCTACTTCTACTTCTGTACATCATAATGATAAAGGAATGTTGATAAACCTACTTTTACTTCTGTACATCATAATGATAAAGGAATGTTGATAGACCAACTTCTACTTCTGTACATTATAATGATAAAGGAATGTTGATAAACCTACTTCTACTTCTGTACATCATAATGATAAAGGAATGTTGATAGACCTACTTCTACTTCTGTACATTAATGATAAAGGAATGTTGATAGACCTACTACTTCTGTACATCATAATGATAAAGGAATGTTGATAGACCTACTGCTACTTCTGTACATCATAATGATAAAGGAATGTTGATAGACCTACTTCTACTTCTGTACATCATAATGATAAAGGAATGTTGATAGACCTACTTCTACTTCTGTACATCATAATGATAAAGGAATGTTGATAGACCTACTTCTACTTCTGTACATCATAATGATAAAGGAATGTTGATAAACCTACTTCTACTTCTGTACATCATAATGATAAAGGAATGTTGATAGACCTACTTCTACTTCTGTACATCATAATGATAAAGGAATGTTGATAAACCTACTTCTACTTCTGTACATCATAATGATAAAGGAATGTTGATAGACCTACTTCTACTTCTGTACATCATAATGATAAAGGAATGTTGATAGACCTACTTCTACTTCTGTACATCATAATGATAAAGGAATGTTGATAAACCTACTTCTACTTCTGTACATCATAATGATAAAGGAATGTTGATAAACCTACTTCTACTTCTGTACATCATAATGATAAAGGAATGTTGATAGAACCTACTTCTACTCATAAGGATAAGGAAATGTTGATAGACCTACTTCTACTTCTGTACATCATAATGATAAAGGAATGTTGATAGACCTACTTCTACTTCTGTACATCATAAGGATAAGGAAATGTTGATAGACCTACTTCTACTTCTGTACATCATAAGGATAAGGAAATGTTGATAAACCTACTTCTACTTCTGTACATCATAACGATTAGTTTATGTTGATATACGAGTAGGAAATTAATAAATGAACTTAGTATTTTGAAAGTTGTTTAATCTTGATGTCTAAGTTTAAGGGTTATCCAGTTCAGTCTAACCTTTGATCAGCACGCGTTATTGGGTAATACACGTGGATAGTTGTTCTCAACAGTGTCTCTGAACACAAGTTGATCAAAGAGAGATAAGCTGGGCTAATGTCATAGTGAAAAGTATCAGACGAGTAGAGAATACTGAAGTAATTTAGACTTCAGTTCTACTAACTGTACAACAAAACTCTTAGGGGGTGTAAAAATACCTTGTGCTTCATTTCCACTTCTACACAGCACAACAATTAGGAGGTTCTGAAATGCCTCAGACTTCAATAATTGTCAACTGCGTTTCAAAATTAAACGATTTACCTCCAGAAAAATAGATTTTACAATAAACATTGATTAGGTAAAGAAATAGCACCATGCAAATTTTAGTGTTACTGAAGCCCATACAGTTTGTAATCATAATTTATACAAAAGCATATTTTGCTTCCTGTCTTCATCTAAAGTGCCAATACATTTGCTACCAAGACCGTATGACCGCTTTATATTTCTAAACATGGTATTTTGTAAGGAATCAGTATATCTGTTTCTATAACAATGGCATTGGGAGATCAATACTGCAGGTGATATATCCACTTTATGCAGTGACCTCCAGGAGTATGATTTCTTGAATTGGCTGAAATCCATAGGTTGATCATAACAGCCACGAATCCAACGCGTTGGACCTCATGGTATACTGGATTTCGAAAGAAAAACAATAGAGAACTATCATGCGGAGTGGTGAACCCCGCCATTCATTCATTGCTTTGAATGGACAGTCGGAGTCGGACAGAAATACGAAGAATATTTTGAATATAAATGCCTTGCTCCGACTATGAAGAGTGGTGGAGAAGTATCCTGATGTAAGACTGCTTAGCTGGTTGGGGTTAATTAACTAGTATTAACTGAGGTAAAAAGAGTGTCTTTTGGTATTGCAAATTTCTGGACATTGTTCAAAGTTCAGTTGAGGTAAAAGAGTGTCTTTGGTATTGCAAATTTCTGGGCATTGTTCAAAGTTCAGTTGGTTAAACGTAATTTCTTCAGTTTCATATGAGTCATTTTCAAATCAGAATTAGAGTGATGATTAATAAAACAATATAATTTATTGATGTCAACATTAATATTTCCTTTTACATAAAAAGACACCACCCAAGTGGCTTTAGGGTAAGCCTGAAAGCTTATAGCACTAAAACCTAATTTTAATGCCATAGATAGATAACACATCACATGTAGCTTACTGGGTAGCTTTGTTCTTAACAACAAACAACGAAAATATAGAGACAAGTCGTTTACGCCTGATGCAATACTTATTATTTCTGTGTGATCGTATTCTTCAAACTGGAGTTGCAAACCATTAGCTGAATACACTGTATAGGTAATAGTGAGCAAGAACAAAGTACTCATGTTCTTTTGACATGAAAGCCTTACAAAGAAGCCATTTACAGAGTAAAATACGCTACAGGACTATTGTCAACATGCACTACCATCAGGTAGCGTAGGTGTGGCTATATTGATTACAACGACTTTGAGTGATTTCTGAATTTTCTTTTAATATAAGGTACTCAGTCTCTGTATAACTGTAACTTTACACATCAATTTTACTTAGACAATCTCTGTATTTGGTGTAGTGTCATGCCTGGTCATAAGTTATAGGGCATTAAACTGTTCGATTGTCCATAAATGGTATGAATCAAACAGACATTGCTAGAACAGTAGGATATCCAAAGTGTACAGTATCTGCAATCCTGAAAAGTCATTAGACTACAGAGAATGCTGTTCCATGAAAGTTACTGAAAGACGCATATGAAATGCTGCCCAAGATATCCGTGTTTTGGTCAGATTAATAAGTCAAGGTCAAAAGAAGTCTTGCAATACTTTATGACAGAAATGTCAAGAACACATTCATACCAGGGTATACAGAAGAACAGTGAATAGGAGAATGACCAAACAAGGTTATTTTAAAGAAGGGCTATCTGAACACATTATCTAGAATTCACTGCTGTCACCATGTTACAGCATCTCATCTTACAGGTAAGACACTGAAGACATTTTATATTTTCAGATAAGTCAAGTTTCCAGCTTGTTAAGCATGATAGTTGGATTCGTGTTTGTCGTTTGTCTGCATAGCATATAAGGGAAGGCTGTCTTTCTAACAGAAAATACACGGGAATGGTGGTGCAGTACATGTTTGAGCATCTGTTCATCACGTCGAATAACCTGCTCTTCATATCCGCCAGAAAATCGTCAGTGGTGCCTCCTATACGTATCACATGACGATATTTCTGCCAAACGCTAGGGCAAGTTTTGGCAATAACGTTGTGTTCCAGGATGTTAATGCCACTACCCATAGTGCAAATGTTGTACAGGATTATCTCAACCTGGAAGACATTACAAGACTGCCAGTAAAGTCTTCAGATTGTGACCCCATTGAGAGCTGTTGGCAGAACTAAGACAGATAATTGCTTACTCCGACCGTAAACTAACAACTGTAGCTGAGTTGTAGAGCCTTGTATGAGAAACTGGGATGAAATTAGGGTGGATTACATATATAACCATATCGATAGCTTGTCACATCGCCTTAAGGGGGTTATCAGAGTACAAGGAGGACAAACCATTTAATGAATGTTATAAGGTTATAGACGCTATTTATAATAATTTAATGTTATATTTTGTTATTTTATATGTTTTTGTAAGGTTTAGTTGTGATAGGCGAAATGTTGACTTACACGTATTTCTACAAATGACTGATAAAATTATTTGCTGTTCTAGTAAATCGTTCTTGTGTCCATAGAACCTGTCTTATTATACAAATAATATATGTAGAGGTTTAATATAACCTGCATTTCTCAGTTTGACAGCACTAAGTAAAGTTATATTTTATCTTAATAACAATGATCTTGTTTGTTAAAAAATTTGCAAGAAATGTTTCAAGTGTTTGTTTTTTTAATTTCGGGCAAAGCTACACGAGGGCTATCTGCGCTAACTGTCCCTATCTTTGCAGTAAAGGACTATAGGTAAGGCAGCTAGTCATAACCACCCACCGCCAACTCCTCGGTTACTCTTTTACCAACGAATAGTGGGATTGACCGTCACTTTATAACGCCCCCACACCTGAAAAGGTGAGCATGTTTGGTGTGGCAGTGATTCGAACCCGTAACCCTCAGATTACGAGTCCAACGCCGTAACCCACCTGGCCACACCGGGCCTTTTTCAAGTTAATCCGGGATATTAACAATGCACTTTATATTTTGGGAAACAAATTTAATCTCTGAAAGCCTTTGGAATGATTGGAACTGTAAATATTCTGAGACTTTCCAATTAAAAAAGGTATTCATTTCTTCTTGATAAAAAGGAAAGTAAAAGGTATCCTCGATTCCAAAATGACATCCGTTTCTATCCTGTTGATAAGTTGTTTCATCGAAACTTAAGAAAAATAAAGTTTTTCTTGACATAAAAACTAAAAAAAATATTTTGTTGCTCAAATAATAATTCTAATTAATGTTTATAAAGTAAAATCAGCCTTAGGGATTATAGCAAGGAATATGCAATGTTCTTTGTTGTTTATCTAAAGGTTATATTTTGGGAGTTGTGAAGATCTTAAATAGTTTTTATAGATTAACAGAGATAATTATATCTATATGCGAACATGTTTGGATTACCTCTATGACAAGGCAAATCTCTTTTTGTAAGTTTATAGGATAATGATAAACCCTAGGGAGAATGTAAGAACTGTGTGTTCCTGATGTGAAGGCGAGAATAAAAAGATTCTTAAAATTAGTGACTTTAGCGCCATCTGTGGATCTCTTCTATAAGAACAAATATTTGAGAACCTTCATAAGAATAATAATTCAGTTTATCTGTCGTAGAATGATTGTCAGAACAACACATTTTTTAAGAGGTTGAATGTTTTAGTTCTTTATGTAAATAATTTAATGTCCTTGAAGAAGTTTAACCAGAGTACAAACATTATCCATAATTTACAGAAAAAAACTAAAACCGTGCTAACCTCGAAATATAAAGAACTAAATGGCCTGCAGAAACAAAAAATGAATATAGACTATCAGCTGGCTTGCTGCATTCAACCAGACATTATGGATTCATACAACGCAACATCAATAAATAGTAAGAATGACAAGGAAAAGAAGGTCCACCACAACAAGAAACTAGATAAACTAAGGTGTCAACAACAAAAGACGCCAAGACGTCGAACCACCAACAGACCCTCGTAATTAACAGATCCAATCGAAAATTAAGCAATGAAAAATACATCTACTCAACAAGGAACTCAACTTCGCAGTAACACCTAAAATATTCCATCCATCGAAATGAAAGTCTGCCTGGAAGACCTAGCTAGAGATTGGTTATCCACTCTAGTCAAACTGAAAACATTAACAAAACAACGGAAAACAACCACCAGAAAAAAGGCAACTTCGACAACAATTCCACCAACAACCAACAACCTATCTTTCCAGATAGAACTGAAAACATCTATTTCCCCAAAGCACCTCAAAATAGTATATTAAACAATTTTTTCAAAGAATTTTCACACAAAGCTAGCAACATAATTTCAAAGCGAAAAACACTAAAAAACAACCTCACATAAAAATATATTAATTCTATAAACAACTTAAAACAAAACAACATCAAAATTCTAAAAGCAGATAAAGGCAATGCTATAGTTATAATGAACACAAATGAATACATTCAAAAAATGAACAACATCTTGTTAGGTACAAACAAATTTAAACTACTAAACACAAATCCAACGAAAACATATGAAAACCAATTAAACAAAATACTATTACAAATGAAAAACCCAACACAATCTCAGAAAACATTTATTCTTACCTACGAAAGACCGACTCACGCACACCACAACTATATGGCACCTCCAAACCTCACAAACACGATTGTCCACTACGACCCATAATGTCGACCTACGAATCATTTAACTACAACCCCGGTAAATATATAGTGTGGGCATTTTCTAATATGCGACATCAGTCGGCTACTTGTTTAAAGACTCTTTTAGCTTTAAATATATTCTTAATCAACCAAACCATAAACCATTAATGGTCAGTTTTGATGTAATCTCCCTTTTCACAGAGGTCCCAACAACTGAAACCTGCAAGATAGCTTTAGAACTTTATATTCAAGACCCCAACCCATTGGTACACACCTTCAGTAACCAATTAGCAACCGTTACAGAATTCACTACTAATTTTATGTACAATAACAAAACTACCTACAAATAAATGGCCTAAGTATGGGGAATCCCGCGCCACCAGTTCCAGCCAGCAATTTTTATGACACAGGTTGAATCTAAGGTGATCAATTCAACCTTACACCCACCACTATCCTGGTACAGACATATTGATGATACAATTGTTGGATTCACATCTACAGAATACACACTTAGTTTTTTCAACCACGTTAACTCGATACACCCCAACATTAAGTTCACCTGTGAACAGGAAAAACTAACCAAATAGCATTTCTTAACCTCAAAATCACTAAAACCGATACACAATTCAAAACAGAAATCCACAGAAAAATCACCATACTGGACTATACATTCCCTGGGACTCAGCATATGAAACAAAACAAAAACTCAACAAATTAAGAAACCAAATAAACATAGCCATAAAACTATGTTCACCCGATAAAATTAATAATGAAATTAACAAAATAAAACAACACTTCATCAACATCAACAAATTTCCTCAAAAACCGTGGAAAAATTATACGCACACACTGGACCAACAACAAACAAATAACAATAAATCTCAACATACAAACAACTACAGAACCTCATACTGCTACATACCATATGTTCCTGACATCAGTAAAAAATAACCAACATTTAGAAAAACTTTTATAAAACACAACATTCCAGTAAACACCAAATTTATTTAAAATCCAGGTACAAAACTAAAGTAAAGTCTACACTGGCAAACACAACACCAACATAATTTATAAAATACAATACAACAACTGCCAATACTTCTATATTGGAGAAACAAGCAGAAAATGGAAACTAGATTCAAAAACACAAAAAACACCTTCACACGTTTTGAACACTTGCAATAAAGTAAACAGAACATAAACTTAGAAAACTCCCAGATATGAAGAAGAGAAACAAATATAAACAAAATCAAAGAAGCCTTACTTATACAGCAGCTAAAACCAAAATTAAACCAATATAAAGGAACACCTTTATACTCATACTGATTACAAATCTAACACCCAACTGCAACGCACCCTACAGTCCCGTACCTGTTTATACTGTCGTTCCTAATACACGTGTCCGACAACGGTCAGTTGCAAACTCTCTTTGTTAACCTGAATGTGACTTAAGAAGGGGGCCCGGCATGGCCAGGTGGGTTAAGGCGCTTGACTTGTAATCTGAGGATCGCGGGTTCGAATCCCCGTCACACCAAACATGCTCGCCCGTGGGGGCGTTATAATGTGACGGTCAATCCCATTATTTTAAAGGTAAAAGAGTAG